>NC_056737.1:1578462759-1578550259 GCF_019279795.1 Protopterus annectens | reverse complement strand
GTAAATGTAGGAGGCATTCTTCCTTTTTACAGTATCTTGGAAAGAACACAGGGAGATGTATAGATTGATTTAAATTAACACTGGGTGCCACCTTAGGAATAAAGGATGCATTAGCTCTAAGGGAAACCCTGCCCTTGTGAAAAAACGGATATGGAGTGTTTGATGAGTGGTCTTGTAATTTTGAAATTCATCTGGCTTTTGTTACTGTGACTAGCAAAATAGTTTTCCAAGTGAGAAATTTTAAATCTACTTTATTAGAAGGCTCAAATTGGGGGTGAGCTAGAGCTTGTAAGAGAAAGGTAATGTCCCTTGGGAGTACTGGATCTCTAATGGGAGGTCTTAACAGAAATATACCTTTAAGAAAAACATTTGAGATCTTGAGGGATACAATCGAGATATCATTAACTCCAACATGAAAACTGGAAATAGCTACCAACTGTATCTTGAACATTTCAAAACTGGAGTCTTTGTCAAACAGAGCAGGCAGAAATTCAAGGATGGAAGGAATTGGTGCCGAGAAGGGGTCCAACCCCTTAGAACAGGCACAAATTGAAAACTTCTTCCATTTGCTATGGTAAACTTTCTTAGCAGACAGTTTCTGTGAAACAGAAATAATGATGACTACTGCAAGAGGAAGCCTGGCATCTCTGGCTATGGCTAAAATTGGTGGAACCATGCAGATAACTTGATGGATGTCTGATCCGGAGGAAGCAGTTCAAGTAGATGGGATAGCAGATATGGATACTGAGCCAATATCCATGGAGGATGTACTAGAAGAGGCCATAAGAAGGAGAACCAAGTCTGTCAAGCCCAAAAGGGCACGAGAATAAACCTGGCCTTGCACTGTCCGACTTTCTGCATGGACTTGCTCATTATAGGTAATGGGGGAAAGGTGTACAGAAGGCCTGGGAGCCAACTGTGGACCACAGCATCCCTTGGTGACTCTCCCTGAGGGGAAATCAAGGCAAAGTATCTGCTGCATTTGTTGTTTATAGATACAAGACAAAAAGGTCACAGCAAGGTTGGCCCCAGCGACTGAAAATTGCTTGTGTCACTGTTGGGTTGAGGGGTCACTCATGAGGTATTAATACTGTCCTGCTTAATTTGTCCAAGAGTACAGTGGAGTCCCCAGGATGCACATTGCTATCAGAAAGCATTGTGAAGACATCACTCATTACCAAACTCTCATAGCTTCTCGGCAAAGAGGGTAAGGATGGGTTCCTCATTATTTGTTGATGAACCATACAGCAGTCATGTTATCTGTTTATCTGGATATCACACCCTTGGGGGTTAGGTCCTGAAAAGCCTGCATCATCAGGAGAGCTGCCCTCAGCTCCAAGATATTGATGTGAAGATTGGTGTCTGTCATCAACCATGTACCTTGAACTAACTTCCCTTCAAAATGACTTCCCCTACACTTGCATTGATGTATCCATGGTCACCATTGTTGTTGGAGGATCCATCTGGGAAGGACAGCCCTTGGTCACCAATGGGGAAGTTATCCGCTAAGCGATGTAATTTTTGCAGATTTGAATAATCAAAATGTTTGCATATAGACTGGATGGATTGTGTCCATTGTACTGATAAAGTCCATTGCAGTACCCTCACAAAAAATCTTGCTAGAGGAATAATAAGAATCTTAGATGCAATGAGGCCTAAGAGATGTCACTGGTGGTTTTGGGTGATGAAGAACATGAAGGGCTGTTAGATGAAGTGACTGGACTCAGGTCTGGGGAAGGCTGACTATCTGAAGTTTGGTGTTTAGGTAGCATCCTATGAACTCAATGGTTTGCACTGGAGTCAGCTGACATTTTAGTAGGTTTATTAAAATTCCTCTGTTCTAAAGCAACTGAGTACATGGTCCCAGTGTCTGAGAAGGAGATGCTCATAGGAAGCAGTGAGAAGCCAATCGTCTAGATATGAGAAGACCTGGATCCCCTTAAGGCATAGGTGCACTACTACTACTGCCATGATCTTGGTAAACACTCTGAAGGCTGTCATGAGACCGAACAGCAGAGCCCTAAACTGGAAATGACTGGCTCCCAGCTAAAAGTGGAGAAATCTCCTGGACTGCTTCGCTATTTTTATGTGATAGTAAGCATCCTGGAAATCTATAGAGCACATTTAATTGTCCTAACTCAGTAGAGACAAAATGGACTGAACTGTTACCATCTGGAATTTTGTCTGTTTTATGAATTGGTTTGGTTTATGTGACTTAGAACCAAAATGGATCTGAGGCCCCCAGTCTTCTTTGGCACTAAAAACAATCTGGAATACACGCTGGATTCTAACTGGTCTTCTTTGGCACTAAAAAATCTGGAATACACTCTGGATTCTAACTGGTCATGTGGGACCAGGTGAAGTATTTTTTTTTTCTAGCAGCTTTGAAATTTCTGTGGCTGCTAAATCCCACTGACTGTGTGAAACACTGGGGACTTTCTTTTTCTTCAGGGGTTGAAGAAAAAAAGGGAATTGAATAGCCTCTGGATGTTATACTTACCACCCGTGAATCTGAGGGTGTAAAGAGAGCTGTCCCCTGACTGCCTCCAGAACACAGCAGTCAGGCTTCCATTCAGGGATATTGAAAGGCTTTCTCAGAAAATGGACCTAGAATGCTATGATTTTGCAGTCCACCTTTGCCTCTTGGGCATCCTTCATTAAAATTACCCTTGGGATATCTATCTCCCTCTCTGTTTCATTTATTCTAGAATGTTTCCAAAGGTGACATCATCAGACAGGGAGTGAGGGGAGCCTCTCCTTCCTCTAAGTTGGTATCTTCCATAAAAGACTTGGGTGATGAGTCTAGATGTTTCTGTTTACATGTCCATTTTCTGGGGGCTCAGTAGAAGGGTCAGAATCAGACAGCAAATTGATGAAGCATCTTCCTCAGAAACCCTTGGTGCCAACTTTCCGTGTACGACTTGATGAACAGGAGAAGGAGCAGATTACAGGTGGTGTTTGGGTGGAACTGACTAGTAGTAGCTACCTTGTCTTTGGAAGTAGCCAAAACCCTTTCAAATGCTTCAAAAGCCAAGCCTGCTGTGGGTGCTGATGATTCCATCTGCTCCAAAAAGGAAACAGAAATCTCAGTGCCAACTCACCTCAGCTCTGAACTGTATCTCAGATCCAAGTTATCAAGAACTGAGGCCCTGAGGGGAAGAGATGGCTCCCTGAATCTTGCTGTTGACTCACTCCCCTGAAGGACTTCTCCAAAGCTTTAGCTCTGAGTCCCATCATGATCCAGTGGAACTGGAGTCAAGACAGACTGGGATACAGTTGGCATCGGAGAAGCAAACATTCTGGCACTGACAAAGGATTTAAGGCTCCAGGCAGTTCCGCCGATAAACCTGAAAGGTTGGATCGGTGTGGACTGTTCTATGGGGGCTAAGATGGCCAATACTTGGCAACTTCCCCAGGAGACAGTAATTCATGGGTACAGAGTTTTTACCAAAGGGGATGACACTGCACATTTTGGCATTGAGCTTGAGGCCATGGCTCTGACACCAGGCATCTGTCTCAGTAAGGCCCTTCTGTAGGATGTCCACATCATTTGGGGACTTGACTATGGCTCCTAGTTTGCAGTCATCTGCGAACTTCATTAGCCAGAGGCCTTTTGTGTTAGCCTGTACTTCAGAGAAGTAGATACCAAACAGGAGAGGTCCCAGGACAGAACCCTGTGGTACTCCACTTGTCACTGCTTTGAGGTCAGATTTGGAGTCTGCAACTTTTACAGTCTGGGTTCTGTTAGTGAGCCAGTTGGCAATCCATCTTGTGAAGTAGGGTTTTATACCTAGTTTAGTGAGTTTAGCTATATTTCCAGAATGGGAGATGGTATTGAAAGCCTTGGCGAGGTCAAGATAGGCTGTGTGAACCACCTTAACCTCATCTACGGCTTTGGTGACTGCCTCAAAGAAGTCAATCAGGTTCAGTAGATATGATCTGTATTTCTCAAACCCGAATAGAGTGGGATCCAGAGTTTGGAGGTTACCAATGTCTTTGTTTAGGAGTTCCATGATGATACGTTCCATGACCTTGCAGACCAGGCTCATCAGGCTAATAGGTCGATAGTTCCTGGGATCAGTGGTGGCTCCCCCTTTGTGGAGTGGGATTACTGTTGCTGTGCACCATTCAGTGGGCACAAAACCTGATGCGAGGCTATTATTGAACATGGTGCTTAAGTGGGGAGCCAATTCATTCTGAAGTTCATGTAAAACGCAGCCTGGGATGTTGTCCGGTCCCATGGATGCTGTTTTTGGCTTTAGAGAGTGCAGCTTTTACCTGTGTAGTTGTGATTACAGGGACTCTGCATTCTTCCTGTAGATATGGACCCTTTAGGGGGTGAGAGGGGGGGGTAAGGTTAGCACTGAACCTATCTGCCAGGATGTTGGCAATATCAGTTGATTCTGTAATTGTCTTGCCTTTGAGCTGTAACTCAGAGCAGATCTGGGGGTTGCCATTGAGATTCTGGACATAGCTATAGAATGCTTTGTGGTTGTCCTTGGAATTAGTGGTGATTTTGTTTTCGTAGCTAGCTTTGGAGGATCTTATAAGGGATCTCAGCTTCTTACTGAGCTCCTCCACTTATGGGATTTTACTCTCTTCTGCAACATTTTCTTCCTTCTGTGGTACAGTTTGTTTATGGCAGGGTAGCACCAGATTGGCTTTCTTTTTTTGGAGGATAGCATATTGGTTCTCTTTGGGATAGCACGATCCATGCACTCATGTAAGTGCTTATAGAGTGTGTTTGTGTAGCATTCAGCAGTTGTAACTGTATTGTCCATCTGTATGGGTGTCATGAAGTTCACCACTTCTGTCTTAAGAAGCATGAAGTTGGCTTTGGAGAAATTTTTTACTGTGGTTTCCTTAATGGGGGGTGGGGGTGGGATGTGGATATCGAGGGTGATTAGCTTATGGTCAGATCGGACCAATGAGGAGTTGACTTCAGGTGTAGAACACCGGTCACTCATGTTGGTAATTACTAGGTCTAGGATATTGTTACCCCTAGTGGGGGTGTGGATAAGTTGATCCAGGGCATTGGAGTTTATGAATTCCAGAAAGCGTTGAGCTAAGGAGTTGATACATGAGTAGTTTTCCCAGTTAATGGTGGGGTAGTTGATGTCGTCCATTATTAGGGTATTTGGTTGAACCCTAATATTTTCCAGTACATCAAGAAAAGAGGAGTGGGAATCCTGGGACACGGTGGGAGATCTGTAGCAAGCTACAATTTGGATTGCAGTTTTGCCCAGAGTTAGTTGCACTTGAATAACCTCGGATGCATTATGCTGAGCAACTAGCCTGGAGGTGTGGATATCTTTAATGAATATGGAAACACCTCTGCCTTTGGTGTTTCGGTCCAGGTTACATGGCCGAAAAGTGTGGTATGAGTTATAGCCTGGTACTGCAGGGGTGCTCTCTGCAGTCTTGAACCGGGTCTCAGTCACTGCACAGATATCGATGTTCTCCATTTTAAGGAGTGCCTTGAGTGAGTGCATTTTGAGATTTATTTATTTATTTAGTTAGTTATTTTACAATTGTTAACCGGGATAGTCCACTGGACACAGGTCCATTTTCAGTGGAGACCGGGGAAAAAAGCTCCACACATATGAATAACATGTAACAAAAACTACAAAGTTTACAAAGCATTTTAGATACAAAATGCAGTGAATCTTAACTAAAAATAGTATATTCATACACAGCAGTCACAATTAGTGAAAATAGAGAAATCTTACAGTAATAGTTACATTAGTCTAAAGAGATATATTTAATGACTTCAATCATTGCTGGAGGGAGTCATGTGTAAACCAACAACTTGTTAAAGGTTATTGAGGTCTAAACCATAACAATCTGTATTATTATATTGTATGCAATTCTACAGTAACAGAATATAGACCTATCTGTTCCTCTTAAGCTGTGAGATAGTTAAGGTGATGTAGGATCTAACATAGTCGAGGGTCTAGCCTGGTGAAGTGCAAGAGCATAGCCAGTTATTAGTGAGATGCAGTTTTAGTGCTTTTTTGAACTGTATGAAGGATGTCATTGTAGTTATGTGATAGGGTAGCGCATTCCATATTTTGGATACATAATTAGAAAAGAGGGCATCACCTGCTGTATTGTTTGACTTAGTGACTGTGAGAATAAGCTTGTTACTGAAGCGAAGAGTTCTATTATTGGTGTGGAGGTGAAGTAGGCTTTGCAATGCAGGGTTTTTTTCTGGTTGATATAAACTTTTATGGGCCAGAGAGAGTTGGTTGTAGAGCAGGAGTTGAGGAAGCTCCAGCCAGTTGAGCAGCTTCAAGGATGAGCAGTGGTGAGATCTAAATGGGGACTCGGAGGTAAATCTAGCTATTTTGTTATAGCAGGAGTCAAGCTTGGCTATGTCTGCTTTTCTAAGGTTGGTGAGAATAGGTGAGGCATACAGGAGGGTAGAAATAAAGTGAGTGTGAGATATAGTAGCTTTGTTGGTTGGGTAAGGAATTGTCTATTTTTATAGAGGGTACCTAGTTTTTTGTGAACTTTCTTGATGGTCTGGGAAATATGAATATCAAATCTTAGATTGTTATCAATTTCAATGCCCAGGAGTTTGGTGTACTCTGTGGGAGAGATAGTAGTTTTGTTATTGGACATGATATTAAAGGTAGAAGTTGATAAGGTGGACCTAGTGGGTTTAAAGAGTAGTAGTTTGGTTTTAGCAGGGTTTAGGATGAGTTGGATATTGGATAGCCATGTTTCTATAGAGAGGAAAGATTCCAGAGTTAATGCGTGAAGTTCCTGTAGTGAGGAAGCTGCACAAATTAACGTAGAATCATTAGCATATTGGATGACAGATGCTTTGGGAGTAGAGGAATGAAGCTTATTAGTATAGAGGGTGAACAGCAGAGGGCCTAAAATAGAACCCTGGGGAACACCAAGATTAACTGGGAGAAGGGAGGAGAGTTCTTGATTCCACAAGACTGCTTGCTGATGGCCAGCTAAATAGCTCTAAAACCAGGATATGGCAGGAAGAGAGAGTCCTAATTCGGACAGTTCTTTGATAAGAATGTCATGTCTAAACATATTGAAGGCCTTTGAGAGGTCAAGAATCAGCATTTATATGAGAGTTTACTGTATTGGAGAAGGACAATAAGGCAGTGGTGGTACTATGAAAGTGCCGGAAGCCATGCTGGGTGTTTGATAAGAGCCTATGTGTGTGCAAGTAGTGAATCATTTGGAAGTGTATGCATTTTTCAAGGATTTTTGCTAGAGGGGATAGAATTGCTATAGGTCAATAGTTTGTAAGCTCTGTGGAGTTACCTCCTCTATGTAGGGGGATTATGTGAGATATTTTCCATATCTCTGGGACGGTGGCTTCTGAGAGGGATCTGTTAATTAGAATGGCTATAGGGTAGGCCACTGCATCAGCAGCAATCTTTATGAATTCCCCTGGTAATTTGTCAGCAGCCAGAGTAGTGGGCTTAAGTTTTTTGAAGTACTTTTTTATTGTATCTATAGAAACTGGAATTTGAAGGATCTATTCCTTATGGGAGTAGTAATGGGTTCAGAGGAAGGGTGTGTGTGTTGATTTTTCTGTTGGTTGGCTAGGGTCAGTATTGTTTCAGTAAAAAATTTATTAAATTGAGTGAGAATGTTATCAGAGATATTTACTATGGTGGGAGAGGGGGTATCAGTTTTGCCTGGTAGTAGTAATTTGTTAATGCCTGCCCAAAAAGTTTGAGAGCTATTTTGGTTCTTGGTTTGAAGATTGGAGTAGTAATTAATTTTGTCAAGCTTTACTAGTTTCTTAGCTTTATTTCTAAGCTCCTGATATTTTTGTTTTGCAACTGGGGACTTAACAGTTTTCCAGTGATCCCATGCTTTATCTCTAGCTTTCAGGAATGCTTTGGTTTCTTTGGTAAGCCATGGAGTGGGATTAGATCTGGTTCTTATGGCTCTATGAGGGGCGTGAAGATCTAATACATTTAAGAATTTGTTATTAAAGTAAGTAACTGCCTCGTTTAATTCCAGGTATTTCAGGGGTGCCCAATTGCAATGTTTTAGTTCTACTGTGAAATCAGTGGGGTTAAAGTTCTTTTTCTTTCTAATAAAATGATAGACTGTACCTTTGGGATTATGGTTGCATTGTCGTAGAAGGAAGGTTGGCAGATGGTCGCTTAGAATCCAGTCAAAAATTGATTCCCTGTTAGTTGACTTGTCAATTCTTGTTGTAGTTTGGATGACTGGGAGATGGAGCCATGGAGATTAATATGATTTGTTGGAGTGGAAGAATTTCAGGATAGCCAATCTATATTAAAATTACCCAGAATGATGGTTTCATTTTGGAGAGAGAAACAGGACCAATGGAACAGATTTTCTAGAGTGGGTATATTGTTGTCGGGAGGTATATAGCATCCAATTATGTGTATTAGTTTTTTGGAGTTGAGTTGCAGTTGGGTATATAATATTTCTGCATTGTCAATGAGGGATATACTTAGTATTTGCACTGTGAGATGGTTCTTAAATAATATAGCAATCCCACCACCTTTTTTGTCCTTTCTATCCTTCCTTAACATATTGTATCCTGGGGGAATAATTTAATTGTCATTGATATATGGCTTTAGCCAAGTCTCAGTTATAACCACTATGTCTGGCAGGTATAGAGAAAGACAGGTATGCAGGTCATGGATTTTGTTGGGGATATTTCTACAGTTTATATTTAGAAATGGTAGGTCAGCAGTTTTCCCTAGGAAGTTGATTTAGACTATTGGGGAGAAGGGGAATTTTCAGGGGGGGTAGGTTTGCAGTAGTTGTTGGCCCAGGATTGGGATGAATATCCCCAGAGTGAGATAATTTAGAGGCAATGTAGAGAATGGACTGCAAGAGCTTTGTGATTTGTCTGTTAAATTTTAGTGAGGGTTGATGATATTTGGGGTGAGGTACTAGTTTAAAGCATGAGTAGTCAGTGGGTGATAGGGCAAGGATAGAGGAAGAGATATAGAAGTAAGACTGAATGTAGTTATGATGAGAGGCAGTAGTACCTGCATAATGTGGGGTTACCTGTAGGTGGGTATGGTAAGAGGTGAGGAAAGAAAGTGTAAGTAGTACAATTAAGGAAGTGCTATGTACTAGTAACATATTAATAAGATGAGTGGATTGTAGTCCTTGTGCAGGGCAGGGTTTGGGAGTGATGGTGTCTGTATCACTGATAGGAGAAGGAGTAGGGTGGAGTTAATTAAGGGAAGGACTTAAGAGGAGAGTTGGATGATATGGGTAGAGGTATGTGATTGGATAATGAGGTTGGAGGTGTGGTTATGTGTAAAGATGAATGTAGAAGTAGTGGGGTGGGTGGGATTTGGGGGTAGGGTAGGGGAGCAATGTGAGCCCGAGCATAGCGAGGGGGTAGGGTAGGCGAGTGAAGTGATTCCGAGCGTAGCAAGGGTGAATGGAGCGGGGCTACACCAGCTAGCTGGATGAGCAAAGAGAGGAATGCACACAAAAAACAATCACTGGAGAATGTAGGTGTGAAGAGAAGTGTTAGAATAGTTAGAAGATACTGGCAGAGAAGGTAGGGAGAACTTAGGGGTGGTAGTAACTATAAATAGTGTAAGAGTGTTAATAGAAAAGCCAGTCAGATAATTATGAGAAAGAGAGGTGTAAGGCAGGTTCTGGCTGGTTACCAACTACAGCACTAATGGCATGTAAGAAATACAAGATTTATTTGCAGTCTCAATGTATAGTTAGAGTCAGTGAGACCTGTGGTTATCCTTTGTGGTAGATGCCTGCTGTTAATGAGTGAGCTGGTGGGGAATCATGAAGTGGGCTGTTGAGCTGGGTATTTCCAGGCTGTTTTCCAGGGACCCTGAGTGTTACTGCCAGGTAATGACCTGTAAAGAAAAGATATGGGTTAACTGGATATTTCTGGAGATGCAGTACATGTGGATTGGGGGGGTAAAGAGAATGGTAAGTACAGGAGATATAAGCAGCAGGTTAATATTCTCGCAAGAATCAGTAGAGAATGCAATAAAATGTGCAGTAGTTAAGAGAATATAATAAACTAAGCAGTAGTTAATACAAAATACATCAGATAGCAATTTACCTTTAGTAATACTTCAACAATAAAATGTTCTACACGTTGACTAAGTCAGTTAACAATATCCGTTATGATAATTAGGTCCAGAATTATACTGAGTTGAGTGCAGCTGTAAAGACTAATCAGTATTTTTAAGTCAAATTAGTATGTAATAAACACACAATATAGTCATTGCTTTTGAGTAGCATTACCCTCAGTTTTTGCTTGCCTGTTTTTGTTATGGTGGTGAATTTGTTATTTGAACCCTGCCTAAAAAAGGCACTATAGGGGCAGCAACAGCCTTAGCTAGTATCGAGAATCCCAGGGGTGACAGGTGCAGGCCATCTGTGACAAAGCATCGTGGTCTGTTGAACATGTCATCCCAAGCAGATACCGGATCCCCTTAGAATGACACCAGAAGCTTAGCCAATTGTTGAAGTCAATCATTTTGTACTTGTACTGCGGTATCAATCTGGGCAATGGCAGAATGCTACTCAGGGCTAGGGTCATACCTGCCTGGGCTACAAGATCAGAGAGCTCTTCCATGTCTCTTTTCATGTAGTCCAGGGAGCTATGTCTCAGGTCATTCACACCAACATGGACAATGACAGAGTCATATTTGTACTTGTTGTGGAGTGACCTGAGTGCGTGGGTTATGTGGCGGATCCTGTCACCTGACAGGCAGCTGACAGTAACCTTCTCCTTGTTTAGCCTGGTGAGTGGGACATCAGTGTGCCTGATTATAGAGTCACCTATGACTAGTGTGTTGGATACGTTGTTTTGCCTTATTGGCTGTGGTGTAGTGGCACAATGAGTCTGTGGGCTATGTGTCATTTGGGTTGTGTTGGGGGATGGAGATTGCTTGCATTTCTGCTTTGTAGGCCTCTGTTGCTTAGACAGATTATTACTGAGAGCCTCCGTGAATGTTTTTGTGTTACTATCTGTGGATTTTGGTGGTGTAGATTTAGTAAGACTATGTGATGAGTGTGGTGTGGTGCAAATGTTTACCTTCTCCTCATGACTGTCAAGTTCAGTCTTGGTTGGAGAGAACTTTACCTCCAGTTTGGCTAGATAAGTGCATCTCTCACAGGTTGTAATGCTGGGTGGTAGGAGGAGAGGGTTGTCTGTGTACATGAGGCAATTTTCTACATTGCCTCAAAATGCCCAGATTCATCAGATAGACAGGAGACAACACTGGGAGCTGACCCATGGACATGCCGGAATAAAAAAACTATTTTCCTCTAGATAAATGAGGAAAGTGAGTACAAGAGCTATTTTCTCTAAGCAAGTGAGAAAAGTAAGTACAAAACCTGTTTTCCTCTAGGCAATGAGGAAGATTGAGTGCTATAGTAATTAGTAGATTATTTAGTGCTTACAAGTTCTGAACAAGTGCTGAGCATGAATAAGCAAATTTAAGTGCTAAAACTAAGAATCTGTATCTGCACTAGACAGGTTACAGGACAGAAACAAGTGCAAATGCAGGCTTTCAAATCAGAAAGTTGAGAAAGAGATGGAAGAGATTGTCAAATGGCCAGTAACTACAATGTCTGGACCAGAACCACTCCTTATGTGGTAGACAGGTTACCTAGTGCTTACCACTCCCACTGATAAGCTAGAAGGCTTCCCTCCAACACAGAAAGGCTTGGGGGGCTCAGAAGCTTACATACAGTCCTGGATACAGCAAATCTGTATTTGGAACACTAGTTACAGGAAAGGTAGAAAACAGGCTTACAGTTTTTTTTTTACAGAAAAGTAGCAAAAACAGTAGTAAAAACAATTCACATGCAGAGCAAGCTAGCACATTTGAGTATGTAGCAATATTAGACCAAATACAGTTTAAAAAATGCAATTAAATTAAAAAGGACTTAAAGCAAGTGCAGAAAGATTTTATTAGGTAGAATGTGGTAAAGAGATAGGACTGGGGGGGTGTCCCAGGTCAAATCCACAGTGGGGCGGCAGCTGCAAAAGCCACCAGAAATAGGGAGGGTGGGTAGAAGAAAACAGAGATGTAAGCAACAATTAAACTCTATAACCAAAAAAATATACTCAGCTTTGTATATTTGCAGATCAGTCTCTCAGAACAGGGAGACAACAGTTTCAACAGAGATCTAAGCAACAATTAAACTCTATAACCAAAAGAAAATATACTCAGCTCTGTATATTTGCAGATCAGTCTCCCAGAACAGTGAGACAACAGTTTCAACACAGATGTAAGTAACAATTAAAAACTATAACCAAAGAAAAATATACTCAGCTCTGTATATTTGCAGATCAGTCTCTCAGAACAGTGAGACAACAGTTTCAACAGAGATGTAAGCAACAATTAAACTCTATAACCAAAGAAAATATACTCAGCTCTGTATATTTGCAGATAGTCTGGGAGGCAGTCTTTCAGAACACAGATTCTAGTAATTAAATACAGGCTGTTACTAGTATGGGTCTACTTCATAACAACGAAAGGCCAGAAGAACGAAATGCAGAACACAGAGACGAAAACAATGAAACCCCAGAACACCGAAAAACACGTAAGTTTACAAAACACACATAACACACAAAAACACACACACAACTGCCCCACACTACTAAACAAAACACCCTACACTAGTGATAGGCAGGGGGCAAACCCCCTGCACCCCCCACACCCCCTTACTTTAATATTCTAACTACGAGATTGCATAAACAGACACACAAGGCAAACACACCCACACAGTACAGTCCCTCAGACACACACACACACACACACTCACACACATACACACACACACACACACACACACACACACACACACACACACACACACACACACACCACAGTCACAACACACACTAACACACAGCATTTCCCCTCACAAATACACTCACGCACACACACCTACCTACCTACAGCAGAACACAAAAAGCTCTAATTCAAACTCCTGTATCATTGGGATGTTGAATTTTGCACTTTTCGATGTTCTGCGGTTTCATTGTTTTTGTCTCGGCATTCCAGATTTCGATCTTCTGGTCTTTCGTCCAACTCAGGTAGACCTATATATATATATATATATATATATATATATATATATAGATAGATAGATAGATATATATATATATATATATATATATATATATATATATATATACACACACACACACACACACACACACACACACACACACACACACACACACACACACACACACACACACACACACACACACACACACATACATATAGATGCATAGATAGAGAGATATGAGTTTATAATGAATAACTATCAGTGAGTTTGATTGAAGCACAAAACAGTGAACAAACTCACCACTGATTACCATCAATCTCCATAGGTTCATAAGTAGGTACAAGGCTATTGGCCCTGGGGCCTGTATAAGCCTAGTCAAAAGGTTTTGCCACCTAAGAAAATTATTTCCCTGTGCCCCTGTCAAGCAGTGCCGCAGAAGTGATCCCCGGGGTGAATTTTCTATTTCCCATCCAGTCATCAAGATTTTTCTTAAAGAGGGCCAATGAGAAGCTTTGCTTGAGATGAATAGATAGTTTTCTCCAAAGTATGGGGAGTCTCTGGGACAGGAATTTATCCCTCCAGCATGTTCTGTTTATTGTGGTGTCAAGGTTTAGGTCTCTGGAGCGTATGGTTCAGAGAGACTGGGATTTCTTTAAGTGTAGCATGTCCAACAGCTCTGGGTTTGACACAGCTTTGTATGTTAGGCAGAGATCGCCTCTGAGTAGGCGATATGCGATGGAGTAGAGCTGGAGTTTTTTGAGACGGTCTGCATAAGGCATCTGTTTGAGGGTGGTAATCCTCTTAGTGAGGTATTTCTGTGGCCTTTCCAATTGTTGTAGGTGTCTTGTGAGATACATGCCAAATGGGGCATTGTACTCTAGAATGGGTCTGATGAGGGATGAGTAGAGAGGAACATTGACCTCCTTTTTTCTAGAGGAGAACCCTTTTGTGATGAGGTGTGCCACATAGAAGGATTTCTTGACTACTGTGCTGATGTGGTTATCAAAGGAGAGACTACTGTCCACCTGTGTCCCGATGTCTCTTTTCACACCTTCAGTGTTTAGTGAGCTACCGCCTATGTAGTAGTTCATGGGTACCGAGTTTTTCCCAAAGGGGATGACATTGCACTTCTTGGCATTGAGCTTGAGGCCATGACTTTGACACCAAGCTAAAAATCTACTAAAATCATCAAAAATAAGTAATCAGTGGTGTAAAACAATAAGTTACATTTGTGATTATAAAAAGTAAAACAAAAAAAACTTTTATGTGGGAGGGGGGCTTCACACCCCACATCTGTGGAAATGTAATATATTAGATCCAGGGTAGCACAAACTGTAAAAACTGCAAAAACACTTGACTTATGTAATGGTCAATATAATGAACTGCGACAGTTATTTGACAAACTCTACCAATGACAAAAAACACCAGCATTTGAGCACATGATAAAATGTGTACAGGAATACTGAAGTAAAAGACAATACCAAAGGGCTCTGGCTGATTAAGTTTGTAGATGACCCCAAGCTAGGAGCAGTCATCGAATCCCCAAATGACTTAGCCATCCTGTAAGAATGTTTGTCTCAAATAAATAACTGGTGCCAACATCATGGACTGAAACTAAATACCAAAAATTGCATTACTGTATCCTTTGAAAAGTCATCTATCTCAGGAAACTACCACATTGACAATAGGCTCCTAAGAGTTAACCAAGTTATTCATGATTTGGGAACTTATGTGGACAGTGACCTAACTTTTGACCAACATGTGTCTGTTGTTGAAAAAAAGTCCTTCTATATTGCGCAGCTTATAAACAAAGGGATTGCATCTAGATGTAGGGATGTCACTGTCCCCATTACTTAGCCCTCATTAGGCCAGTCAATGAATATAATGCCCCCCTTTGGCATGTATCTGTCCAGACACATGCAACAACTGGAATACCCACAGTGATATCTTACTAAAAGGATACAAGGTCTAAGCAACATGTCCAACATAGATTAACTCAAAGATCTGTCACCATACTTGATACAATATAGACTGCTAAGAGGTGACCTGTGCTTTGCATAAAAGGCATCCTCCAATCCATTACTGATGGATTTACTGCACATCATCAAGTCAAATGACATCATAAATACTTAGTATAGGGATCTAAACCTCTTCTGTAACATGAACAGAACAGTTTGGAGGGGCAGGTATATCTTGCAGAGGATACCACTGCTCTGGAACAGATTCCTAGTCTACATAAACAAAGTTCATCCCTGTCCATATTCAAGTGCAACTTAGATCTATGGATGAAAAACAGAAACTTTACCCCAGGACTGCCCCCTTGTACTATTAAGTGGACAGAGACAACTCCTAAATGCTTTATCTCATGCATAGATCCCTCAAATTATCGGTGGTATTGTGATGCTCCTGCACTGGCCCAGTAATCAAGGAGCCTCAATCCTCACCACTAACACCAGTGAGGGATGTGCAGATTGGCAGGATGACAAATACACACACATAATAAAGTACAATTTCCCTTAAGAGCACACAGAGATCGCAGTCAGTCTGCGGCTAGTTTATCACTCTCTCTCCAGATCTCCAATAACACTCCCCACTGGCACAGCTATAGGGTTAAGATCTCAGCCAAGTGTTCAATCCAAAACCTCCAGCATCCTCTCTGTCCAACCAGTGCTTCATGTCCCTGCCCAAGTAGCTGATACACACACACACACAATCACACACACACACACACACACACACACACATACACACATTTTGAGATTTGATTTATATACAAACACACAGACACTCCTGGGGAAGGCTGGCACAGGTTTACTACCTATGCTCCCTTCTGCCTAGACTATAAGGTAGTACCAGCTGCTATCAACCACTACTTATCGGCTACTATAAGGCCATTACAAAGGGTGGCAATCTCTACTGTGTAATGTTACTATTATCCAAATGGTTAGTGTGACCAAGATGTTTAAGGTTATTTAGGAGTGGCCTATACAGTGTCACCAAATACATGTGCAAGTACTGTAAGAGCTTAAATATATCTAAACAAACCAGCCAAAATTGAAAGGTTTAAATATATTTAATAATAAATAATAAAAGAACAAGACAATACTCAATAACTCAACACAGTGACAACAGAGTTCAGGAAATATTTTAAAACAACATTGCAGGACAGTCTCACATAAATGCAGAAAACATCTAAACTAATCTTACTATGTTCCTATCTATCTCTAAAATAGATTACTGTAATCTAGCACTTACTTTTAGCAAGGCAGAAGTGCTGATGAGAGGATATTTCAAGGTGCAAAGACAAATACAAAATGCACAGACTTTCTCTGAGAGATAGTTCTTAAATTAATAACAACACATTACTGCTGGGTCAACTGGATGGCATCACTATTTGACACCTGCCTTCAGTTCTCAGGCTAACAGAAACTTTTAATTTAGCACCTCTGTGTCAAAAATACTTATCTCTCAGAAGTTTGCCTAGAAATGGAAGTTGTAAAACAGTTAAATACTTTTACATTTGAAGCCTGTAACTATTTCTATTTCCAGAGAAAAGAAAAGACTTCTAGCTGTAGACATTCTGTCTCCTTTAGTGAAAACACAAGCGTAAAACAATTCACTTATTTTCTTAGAGCTAGCAAGTTAACTCTGTTCTTTTCCAGTAGGGTACACTACGGTTACATTCTTGAAGCTCAGTACAGAGCATACAGTTCAACACACACTTCTGCACCAGTAGTTTAATATACACATAACATTTGTCAGACAAGCATACAAATCATATTAATGTTCATAAATTACATAGAATTATTTACAAAATTCCAGCTAACTGGGCTGGCAGGCACACAGGTATGATCCCAGTTATTCTCATTAGGGGGTAATATATAATTATTGATTATGGGATGGGTAAGGCTAATCTATAACCAAATGGGAAAGGTTATTTTGGGCTCAAGAAGGGAAATTGGATAGGCTTACAATGGCCCTAAGGGCAGCTAGCCTAATACTTACCTATGAACCTATGACTAACACACACACACACACACACACACATATATATATATATATATATATATATATATACATATATATATATATATATATATCAAAGTCACACTCACTACACCTGGAAAACTCATTTTTTATATATTAAGAACTCTCTCACAAAAAAATATGAGTAAAATAAGGAGAGTGGCAATGTTTAAAATGGACAGAATTTGGTTTATAGTTGTTTTGTCATCTCTTATATATTGTTATGTATCTATTGAATTGAATTTACTCTGGGCTGAGATTGAAATAGGTTCAAAAGGATCAGTGCTGTATACTATTACCAAATTCAAAATAAAATAAGATGAATTGCCTCTCTATATTTTTTTTTAAAACACTCCCACCTGATATTAACTTTAAAGCGGTTGTGATCCATGACAGCCACAAAAAAGTAGCACCTTTCTGTTTCTCTCTGCAGAGATTTGAAGAATCTGACAGGAAAATCCAATACAATCTGTTTGGGGGGGGGGGGGTTAAAAAACTTTGTTTCTCTAAATTCTTGTCAGAACCACAAATGTGGAACTCTGGTCTACATTATTGGTTTTACTAACAATTTCCAGTCTGGACAATATAAGAAAAATGAGCACTTCCAGATCAAATCAGCCAAGTGTAGCTATAAAAAGGATATACAACTTCTTTTCTAAGAAAATGCACATTTTCAACTAAAACTAGGCTTACCCAAGACAACTGTAATAAGTAGACTGAACTCAAAATTGTGACTGAGAAATGGAGTTCAGATAAAAGATAAATACATTTCAGTTTCTGACACAAGTGGAAGGTTAAAATATGATAAAATACAAACAGGGATCCTTTGAAAATAAAACACTTAGTTAGTAGCTAAAGCTGAAGACTTGGGAATAAGTGAAAGGAGAAACAATCCAAAGATTCATTGAGTTCCAGAAGATGTGGACAGAAGTAACATGGTAAAAATTTTAACCAAGAGGTTGCCAGAAATACTAAACCTGGAAGAAGGAAATTCCTGTTGGACTGAATGAAGTCACAGACTAATGCTGAAGACCCCTAAAAAATACAAGGCCCCTTAAGACTCACAAGTACAAAATATATTTTATATTTGAACCATGAACATATGCTAAGACTTGCTTGGTTTAATTGTCCTATGAATGTGTGCAACAATATTTGGTTTGATATGAATAATAACTTCTCTTCAAAAGCTACAGAAAAAAAAAGAAAAGCTTACTGGCACCTAATAAAAGCCCTTATGAATATTAAAAATTAAAGCCCAAATTCTTTATTCAGCCATGGGGATTTTTTTTTTTGCCAAATGACACAAGAATTTTTAGTACAAATGAGGAAGCTGTTACTTATGTTAAAATTGTAGAATTGCCACTGACTATGAAGAACTGAACTAGAACTATTCAGTTCAGTTCTTAAGATGCATGCCGATGAGGACAACTAGAAAACAGCTGCCTTACTAAAGAAAATGAGATAAATAATACCAAATAAATAAGACTTAAAAGTATTACATACAATGAAAGTTCCATCTTTCTTATACAACTTATCTATATATATTTTGTTTGTTTGTTTGTTTGTTTGATTGTTTTTTTATGGAGAAGGAGGGGAAGAGTGATATTTGATAAAGAAAGGCAAAACAAAAATGTGGCAAAAAGGAAAAGAAAATTAGTGAAATTCTGTTGATTTTGTTATTGTGTGAAAAATGTAAAAGTTTTCATAGTCCAAAGTGATGTTCTAAACAAAGATAAGCCAGCCCTTTCACTTTTCTGTAAAAGTTCATACCTAATTGAAGCCATAATTTAGTGTGATAGTTTTCTGCTTTTTCATGTTATAAAAGTGTCATCATGCCTTGAAGACTGTCATTCTCATACTTGAATATGCAAATTGCTACTTTCATTTTCTTTAAGCATGTGTAAATGACATTAAAATGATTATTTTGATAGTTTTAACATTGTGAAGCTTGCACCAGCCTGGAACATTTTTATTTTTAATTTCAGTGTGAATTTTATGTTTGCTGCTTCTGAGGCTCTTGAGATACTTTGCTTTCATGGGAAGTCTCTGCTTACCTTGGAAGTATGATCTGCATATTATTCAGTACTTGCAAATAAGTACTTTGCGTTTTGATTTCTTCTTAAGGGATCCTAAAGGATGAGAAGTTATTAGTTTAGCAGTGATAGAAAAAACCTACTGCTGTTCTCAATTGTTTTAACTGTTTACTGTACTTTTGCTGTTCATAAAAAGAAATGCAATGCATTTGCCAGCTGGTTAAGTATTTATACTCTGCATCTGATTTTGCTGTGCTGCAATCCTCTGTATGGTGCCAGCCTAAGCAGAAGTTACTGATTATAAAACCAGTTTGAATAGTGGACTAGTACTTTAGGATATATATTCAGTATCAGGTTTAATCACTACTTTTATGTGGAATGCTCATCAGATACTAATACTGCTTAGTTAATACGTTGAAAAATAAATGATTCCATTACCTACAGTTTGGACATATAAAGGGAATAAATGAAACACAGCATGTGCTTAAGACTTTTTATTTATGTATGTATTTAATTTCTATGTATGTATGTATGTATTTATTTATTTATCCTTTGTTGACTGAGTTTGTCTCATTAGGCTAGTGGCCACTTTTCAGGATAAATATGGCTGGGGCACTGAGGAACTTTCCCTGCTCATTATTGTTGAAAGTGGAAACTATTTTGGAGGAACACTTCCTGTTTCAGTTCCAGGTGCAGAGGCACCCTGGAGAAACAGGGAGGCAGATGGAGAGAGAAGAATATGATGGAATAGTGAAAGAAATGAAGGAGAAAGCAAGTATTGAGAGCAGACAATGCGTGCTGGATTCTAAGGAAATGTTTCAAAGAAATCTGTTTGATGAAGATGAGTCTGCAAATGATGGACATATAATTACAACCCTCCAGTCAGAAGGGTAGTAGGATGATTTGCTTAAAGAAATGGTGGTGCAGATTAAGCCAGAAAATGAAGATGTTTCCTAGGGGGGACATTATGGAGAAAATACAAAAGAAGGATGCATAGAGAATCCTGAAGAATAGTGGTGAGACGGAAAAGAAAACATATGCAGAGGAAGTAAAAGAAGGCAAAAGTGGAGTAGGAGTAACAGGAAAGAAGGGAGAAGAAAGTGAATAACAGAAGTATGTGATAAGGAGTCAAAGTAAATAAGAGAAGGAAATAGACGGGTATGAAATGTGGGATAATTTATTAGCTCCTTTGAGTGTAAAAGCACATGAGGTAAGAGATTATTCTTATTAACAAAGTGACATTTTGTGACATTATATTTGAGACTGTTTTTCCAATGGAAATTTTTCTTGGAAAATATGAAAAAAAGAAAGACTGCAACCCATGGAATCTTTATGTGGTAAAATCATTTAACAGGGAAACAAAAAAGAAGATTCATGTACAGTTTTGAACAGAGGTAGAAAGAGAGACTTTGAAAGGACATTTGAAAGCTTTATATAAAGAAGTACTGGATGTTACAAAAGTTTATGACAAAAGGGGTTTAAGTACTGGTGGCTGGGATTGTAATAGTGTGTTAAAAATAGAAAGAAAAAATATACCAAGCATTATAAACATGGACGGGAATAGAGGTATTGTGAATTACTGGAGACAACCCAAAACATGTTTCTTTTGTGGAAAAGAAAGACATTTGATAAGTAACTGTGACAAAAGGAAGTATTATATTTGTGGAGAAATGGGGCACGATGCAAAAAAATGCGAATTGAAATGTTATATAAATGTAATCAAATTGAACATTTATGGATGGAATGCAAAAATGAAAGCAACAGTAAGGAAAAATGAAAGAGAAGAAAGTGAACAAACAGAAGAAATGTTAGAAGTAGTAGAAATAGAAGAAACATTTGATTAGAAAAAAGTAATAAAGAGAACATAGAATAAGGTTCTAAAATAAGTGATAAAGATGATATAAACTGGGAAGTAGTAAAAGTGAAAAAAATAATTACATCAGTAAAAGGGTAAAAGACAGAAAAAGAAAAGCTAGCCTAGTAATTAGCTATGATTAATGACATAGGAAACCTTCAAACACTGGATCCTTTGGCTTCTTCATAGGCAGATCATGCCTATTCATCCTGGTGGTCTTCTTTGAAAAATTCACCAACAGAATAGATGAAGGCAAAATGGTGCACACTGTCAACCTTGACTTGGCGGAAGCATTTGAAATAATACACCACTCAGGCATTGTATACAAACTCACAGAATTAGGCATTAACCCCTATGTTATGTGCTAGATAGCCAGCTGGCTCAGATAGAACCCAGGAAGTTAGGATAGGGGAGACCACTTCCATGAACAGGCTGATAACTAGGAGAGTCCCTCAGGGGTCTGTGCTGGGCCCTCTCCTTTTTGGCATTTACTTCTTGAAAGCCAAAGCCAATGTCAAAGGGGTCTGGCTGTCCAAGTTTGCAGATGATTGCAGACTAGAAGCAGTCATAGAATCCTCCAAAGACACTAACACCCTACATGAAGGATTAACACAGAGAAATGACTGGTGCCAAAGCCACAGTTTAAAACTCAATGCCAAGTAATACATAATAGTATCCTTTGGGAAGCTGATCACCCTAGGAAACTACCTTACTGATAACATGCCCCTATGAGGGGACCCAGTAGTCAGGGATTTAGGGATATATGTGGATAGTAACCTGGCTTTCAACCAACATGTGTTTAAGTTAGTAAGGAAATCATTCTTTGTTGCTCAACTTACAAGCAAGGGCATGGCATCTGTATCCAGGAGGTCATCATTTCTCTGTATTTGACCCTCATCAGATCCATCCTTGAGTGCAATGCCCCCCTTCAGTATGTATCTAACCAGCACATGCAGCAAGTGGAATGTCCACAGAGGTTCCTCACAAAAAGAATACAGGGTGTAAACAACATGTCCTATGAGGGTCGCCTCAAAACCCTATCTCTATACTCACTTTCTTACAGACTTTTGAGAGATAATCTGTGCCTGGCATACAGGGTATCCTTGGATCCCACTCTGATGGACCTTTTGCACATCTGCAAAACTAATAACATCAGAACTACTCGATCTAGAGACTTCTGAACATTGCTTACGACATAAATAGGACATACTGGAGGGACAGATATTTGTCTCAGAGAATTCCCCTCCTTTGAAACAAGCTTCCCATCCATGTGAAGTAGAGTTCTTTCCTCACCTTATTCAAGCATAACCTGGACCAATGGATGGGAAACCAGAATTTTGTTCCAGGTCTGCAACTCTGTCTTTAATGGACAGAGGCAGTCTGTAAATCATACCCTAGCTTACATATATCCTTCAAAATAACCTCTAAGGGTCAAAAAACTTGCAGGATACATTTGGGTTGTATGGTTAGGTTTATAAAGGCTCAGTGGTTGTTAGGCTAGAGACACCTATGACCCTATGAATAAAATAGAGCTGATTCACAAACATGGAGTGATCACAAAAGATACAAAGTCCAGCAGACAATTGAAATAATGATAAAATATTTGTAACAGAGGAGAAAAACAAATATGGGTTCATTTTTAGAAGTAAACATGGGAGTTAAGCAGCAAGTGAGAACAGAGGGTGGAAGTGGAAGTTGTATAGGTGAGGGAGGAATTAGGTGATGTGTCCACTGGAAAAGCAAATGCAGTCAGATTTCTGATGGAGGTGTCTTTTGAGTTGTGCTTTGAAAGTGGGGAAAAAGGTAATTTCTTTAATGTGGGGGCTGGGGGCATTGCCCAAGTTTGGCCAAAAAATGGAAAAAAAAGTTTTGGTACAATGCAGGTAGGTTTGGTGGGTCTTGGAGTGAGAGAATCAATTCGGAGAAGTTCCAGAGGTTGTAAGCAGTAGTTTTATTATGACGTTTGGCAGCAAGAGGCAGGAAGGCACCTGGATAAACTAGTTTGAAAAGTAGAAGCCCTAGAAGTAGCTCAACTCTATTAGGGACGGGGGCTATCTGGCTTTAGAGAAGGTGATGCAGTGTTATTCCAGAGGAGAAAATCTGGTAGGCCAAGGCCTCCTTCTTCTTTGGGGTAAGAGAACTTTTTGTAACTAATTCTAATGAATTTGGGAGACTATAGAAAGTTGGAAAGGGAAGTGTGTAGAGATTTAGAGAAATTGTTATAAATTACTAAGTTAGAGGCATTAAAAATGTATAGGAATCTAAGAAGGATATTTGTTTTAATTGTGGCTGCTTTAGCTAGGAATGGAAGTTTGAGTTTTGACCATCTATTTAGGTTTTTTGGGATGTTCGACCATAGGCTTGTAATATTGCTGTGATAATAATGAGAGGCATCTTGGTGAAATGAGACCCTTAAGTATTGTACAGATTGGTTAATACTAAATTCCAGAGATGTTACATCAATAAGTAATTGACAATAGGAGCTGATCGGAAAGATTAATGATTTACTGGGATTTAATTTATAGTTAGAGAGTTTTGAGAAGGAGTCAATCAAAAGTAGAATTTTCTGAAGGTCTGAGTTAGGAAGAGAATAATAGAGGTTTAGATCATTAGCATAAGCTGATACAGGAATGTAGGTACCATGGAGAGCTGGAATGCGGTGGAATGTTTTTTGAGTAATTGTTCGATTCTCAGCTAGAGCGTCTTCTGTGTGGAGACATGCATGAATGGGCGTACCTTCATTGAAGGTTGTGCATCAGGGCTGGTAACTCGGCACGTAAAAATCAACTACCAATCATTAGCGGACCGGAGTTCTGCTGTGGCGATCCCTAACCGGGAAAAGCCGAAAGACACAACAACAAAAAGAAATACGGGTTCAAGATAGAGGTTAAAAGGTTAGGGGGATTGTGGGCAGCCCTGCCTCACCCCAACCTTAATATCAATCCTGCAGGATAATAGCTTATTTATTTGTAAAGTGGTGTGGGCCTTAGAATGCAGAGTTTTGATAATCTGCATGAAAGCCTGGGGTATATTAAAGCAGGGAAGAATCACAAGTAAAAAGTCAATTCTAAGCCAATCAAAGGCTTTAGAGGCATCAATAACTAGGGAATATCTAGGAGTATGGGAGAGAGTAGAGAGGGATATCGTATCATCAAGAGTGAGAGTGTGGTTAAAGGTTTGTCTGCGTTGTACAAAACCTGATTGTTCAGGTAAAATAATATAAGATATAATGGATTTAATTCTGTTGGCTAGTAAGGAAGCAAAAATCTTTATGTCTAGATTAATTAGGGAGATGAGTTTATAGATCCAGGGGTTCTTAAGGTCGGAGATTGATTTAGGAATAAAAATTGTTTTAGAAGTGTTTAAATGGGGGTCACTTATTCCATATTGGATAATATAGTTAAAGAGATGTAACAGGGTCTTGGATAGTTTAAGAGCAAAGGCTTTATAAAATTCAGCAGTAAAACCATCTGGGGCAGGAGCTTTATTTGGTTTGAGATTATTAATAGTTGCAATTATTTCTTGTTAAGTGATAGGAGAAGATAAGGACTCTTGTTGTTCCTTAAGTTTGGGAAAGTTTAGCTTGTTTGGAAATGGTTATAACTCTGACATATTCAACGTAAAATCACTTGGGTTATATAAGTGAGTATATATACTTTCAAAAAGTTTAATATATCATGATTGTTGTGGTAATTTTTGACCTTGGTATGTTATTTCTGAGGTAACAATAGAAGGTTTGTTTTGATTGATTAATCTTGTCAAGAATTTGGAGGGAAATTGAGCCCATTCTGAATAACTTGCTAGAGTTCTGATTTCTTGGAAAGATAGATTTTCATCTTATAAGCAGTAAAGTTTCTCTTGTAAATGAATTAGTTGTTCATCAGTTTCTTGTTTAAAATTTGTTTGTAGGTCCAGTTCCAGTTTAGTAATTTCATCCTTAATTTCAGATTCTTTGAGGAAGAATTTTTTTCTTATAAAAAGAGGCTTTACTTATAATGGATCCTCTAATTAATGAAGTGGAGGCCCAGAAGATATCTAAAGGACCAAAGAAAGCCTCCATTACTAAAAGCAGATTTAGTAGACCAATCAATATTAATGGTAATTTTAGAGTGGTCTGAAAGGAATCTGGGATCATTGTAAAAATAATTACTGAAATTCAAAAAGACACTGGAAATTAAGAAGAAATCCAATCTAGACCAGCTTTTGTGACAATGAGAGTAAAAAGTAAATTTGTTACTGGAAGAGTTATTGGGTAGGAATAATTGTTTAAATAATAAAAGTAAAATAAACTCCATTGTACTTTCCTTTTCAGTGAATTAAAATATGTAAAATAAATGTTGTAAAACTGCATATAATTACACTCACCACTGTGAAAATGTACTATAGTTTAAAAGTAAAATTAAGCCTTGCTTCTTTAATGTGCAAAAATTTGAACTGTTGCAAAATCTGCTGCTCAAAGCTAATTATTAGATCACATGATAAGCTACCCCCCAACAGAAGTATGTAACTGGAAAAGCAGAAAGGCTTCTTGTAAAATTCAAACTAAAGACACATGATATCCTGTTCCTGTACAGGTTATATAAAAGAGGGACTGATTCTTATTTCAAGTCAGTAAATCAGCCAGTTCAAAGAGTTATTGCTTTGCCTGCGGAGAATACCCTTGGAAATATCACTTAAGCTGTATTATATTGCCTGTAAGGACTCTGAAAATTCTAGTTTGGACTTAAAAGTACATCTTTTACCAAAGGCAGACAGTTTGTAGTTCAGATGTTAGACAGATTTTTATTACCATTATATGGCTGTTTAAATGTTTTGTTTTCAATTATTTGTGTGGATTATGTACTGTATGAATATTTATTTCAAAAGAAAATGCTTTAATGTATTTATTTCAAGTAAAACATTTTATTATTCAATGTTGACTGCTTATGGATGACAGTTTATTAGCCTAAAGGGTTTGTATATTTTAACCAATGGTAGCAACATTCTGTAAACTTTAAAAATTATGTTGTTCATGCTGGAGACTAACCATTTAACTCCTCTGGAAACTACTGTGTGAGTGCTATGCAAAATAATGTTGGTCAAGTTACTCTTGGTAAGACTGCACTACAAGGTACTAGACACTATGAGTTGAGTGAAATACCATGGAGCTAGTATTATAACTCTGATTTGTAGCTGTACAATGCAGAGCCCATGTGGTTATCTCTGGCTTGGTTATTAACCAAGGCAGCAGAGCACATTTACTATATACCTTCAAGTCGAATTGCCTTTGTATATTAACAAGTACCACAGATGGGATTCAAACCTCATATTGCTGGTTTTGTTGCATGTCCTCATTGTAAAAATTAAGCATTTCTGTGATCAGTGAAAAGTCATTTATTTCAGAGAGCATAATTTTCCAGTACATTACGCTGAAAGTCTAGGACACATGATTTCTGAGCACACAATACGATTTAAAAGTTCAAACAATTTATGTCTATGCTTATGATGGGTTAAGGAGATGGTAAGTAGCACCTCTTAGAGCAAGCACCACTTATCACACATGCATCACTGTATTGTTTCAGAATTAAGGTGGTAAGTCTTGACGTGAACATTTTATCACTGGTAATAGCCCTTTCTGTTTCATAGACAGCCCAACCTTAGGCACATTTAATGGACAACAGAAAATAATATTAGAGTTTATTTTACTGGAGAGGGGCCTACAGCCCCAGTACCCTCCAGTGGTTATATGTGTCCATTCATTCTTGGATATATTTTATCTTACACAGATTCTGCAGTAAGTGATTTACACAGCCATCATAACTAAAAAGTTCAGTGACCTCAACAATCTTAGTTATCAGCAGAGATTGCCGTCCCTTTCTTTAAAAACTCCTCTGTGGAGGTCTATGTTTAGCCTTTGTGCCATAAAGGATCCAACCTTATATGATCTCCTATTCATTCACAGAACTAAGAATACATTAAATACTTGGTTAAAGGAACTAAACCTTCATCAGCAGATAAGTAAGACATGGCATGATAGATTCATTTCCCAGCATATCCCCCACCTCTGGAACAAGCTTCCACTACATGTCAAGCAAAGTAGCACCTTTGCCACCTTCAAGGTAAACCAAGATAACTGGATGGGCAGCCTCAACTTCCCTCCTGGTCTAGCTTGCCTTGCCCTCCTTGATGCTACAGAGAAATTTTGAACAGGGTTTTTTGACTAGGTTTGAAATGGTCTGCAGACCAATTGCGTAGTACTTACCTATGAGCCTAAGTGACTCATACAACTGCTCAGCTACATAACTCAGCTTTGTCAGCTGCGTTAACTTGGTCAAATGTTTACAGTAACCCATTACTTTCAGTGAAAGAGATTGCATTAGGGGTAAGTGACTGGAAATTTAGAGGAGAGATAGCGGTGTGTGTGCGCGTGTGTGTATGTATGTATGTGTGTGTGCGGGTGTGTGTGTGTGTGTGTGTGTGTGTGTGTGTGTGTGTGTGTGTGTGTGTGTGTGTGTGTGTTAGCATGTATGCTTATAAGAAGTATCAGGTGAGTCTGTGCATGTGCGTGCATGTGTGTGTGTGTGTGTGTGTGTGTGTGTGTGTGTGTGTGTGTGTGAGTGTGTGTGTGTGTCTGCGCGTGCGTGTGTGAGTGTGTGTGTGTGTCTGCGCGTGCGTGCGTGTGTGGTGTGTGTGTGTGTGTGCACGCGCGTGTGTATGGTGTGTGTGTGTGTGTGTGTGTGTGTGTGTGTGTGTGTGTGTGTGTGTGTATGTGTGTGTGTCACAGCATGTATGCTTATAAGAGGTATCAGGTGAGTTTGTGCATGTGCGTGCATGTGTGTGTGTGTGTGTGTGTGTGTGTACATGTGTGTGTACATGTGTGTGTGTGTGTGTGTGTGTGTGTGTGTGTGTGTGTGTGTGTGTGTGTGTGTGTGTGTGTGTGTGTGTGTGTGAGTATGCACATGAGGGTGATCAGGTGAGTGGTTTGTGTGCTTGGTGTACTGAGCATGCCTGTGTGTGTGTGTGTGTGTGTGTGTGTGTGTGTGTGTGTGTGTGTGTGTGTGTGTGTGTGTGTGTGTGTGCATGAGCATGCACATGAGGGTGATCAGGTGAGTGGTTTGTGTGCTTGGTGTACTAAGCATGCATGTGTGTGTGTGTGTGTGTGTGTGTGTGTGTGTGTGTGTGTGTGTGTGTGTGTGTGTGTGTGTGTGTGTGTGTGAGTATGCACATGAGGGTGATCAGGTGAGTGGTTTGTGTGCTTGGTGTACTGAGCATGCCTGTGTGTGTGTGTGTGTGTGTGTGTGTGTGTGTGTGTGTGTGTGTGTGTGTGTGTGTGTTCAAATATTTGCATGTGTGGGAGAATGAATGAGGGGAAGCCTGTGACAATGGGAAAGCACTGAACAATTCAGAAACATGCATATTAGGTAATAATGAAGTCTTTCCTCATTGTGGTTAATGTCTGTCTGAATTATTGTTTTCACGATAGAGCTAAAGCTTCCTTTTTACTGCAGCACTTACTGTTTGCAGCTGGGTTCATTCTGAATGCTGGCCCATAAATAGCAGATGGGGGAGAAGTCAACCATTTCCATATAATAATTCCATTGATAGTCTGTCCATCAGCTATACTTACTGCATTAAAATAACTGCATAAATATCTAAGAAAAATGCACTCCTAAAACATTTCTAAATGAACATCCAATTAAATTATTTTTTTATACTCAGTCAAGCAGAAATTATAATATTATTAAAAATGAATGAATAAGTAAACTAGGGAAATTATTACAGTCCATCCTTCCATCCACAACCCCCTTTTACCATTTTTGCACATGTTGTCAGGGTGTCACTTTAAACATGATAATCAATTAGAACCAATGTCACTGTTACCCCCCCCCAAAAAAAAAAAAATAAACTATCTAAATAATTAATTGTATTCTCTCTGATAAAAAGTAATCCATAGTTGTGTATGTAGCAGCTGGCCACACTTCTACCAGCCAATGAATGTAATTAATGAGAGCTGCAGCTACTCGTCACTTAGCTTGCAATCAAGTTTGTATTAGTTTTGTTATTTCATCTAACGTGTTATCTCTTTCGACTTTTCCCGGTTAGGGGTCGCCACAGCGGAACTCCGGTCCGCTAATGATTGGCAGTTGATTTTTACGTATTGAGTTGCCGGCCCTAATGCACAACCTTCAACGAAGGTACGCCCATTCACGCATGTCTCCACAGTAGACGCTCTAGCTGAGAATCGAACGGGACAACGTCTTGCTATGAGGCGACAATGCTACCGCAGCACCACATCTAACTAATAACAGTAAATAAGTGCCTTCATACTGAATGGCCATCAGTAACTGATAAAAGTGTGGCTACTAGTCTCTGTAGTAGCTAGGTACAGTATTAAGATGAAGAAGTAGAAAAAACAATTAACCTCCACACAACTCTATGTTTTATTAGTTTTATTGGTGCAATGTAAACAGAAAATGTATGTGGGGGCCCACTAGCCTCTCATTGGAAAAAAACAGTTGTTTACAAATTGACTGTCCTGGACAGAGGCAGAATCTGAGAATTAGGTTCCCTGAATTAGCATGATGCTGGTTCTTTAATGTGCACAATAATCTGTAAGTAAATAGCAAAAAATATATTAAGAAATATTTGGCAGATCACAGCATTCATTACAACTTATGTAAAATGATCAAAGTTGTCTAATGCAATGCTTCTTAGTAATTCCTTGTTTTTCCGTCTCCCAGTCTCTAGTCCATAAGATTTTCCCCACGGATCCTTTACCTCTGTCCCACTGACTCATTTGTTCCTCCTGTGAGTGACAGCAAGCAGCCCTAGACTTGACAAGAGCCATCTGGTCAACTTGTTCTCCATCTGGATAGCCTTATCAGCTCATTCATCTTCCTTGTGAGGTGAGAGTTAGGTGGTAAGGAGCAGGGTAGTCTTCCGATCCTATGGATTTCCCTACTTCCTATCCTTGCAAGTGGCTTGCAGACTCCATAATTGTTGCTCAGAGAAAGGCATGCAGTGTTGTCGCATATCTTCCTAGTCAAACTGCCGATGCAAGGCAGGCCATTAGGTTCCTTCTATGATTTATCATACACCCACCAACCCACTTGTAGATGTCATCAATGCAGCATGCAGGACCACCTTCCCTCCCCCAAAGATGAGTAAGTCTGCTTTGAATGTTCATTGCCATATAGCCCCCAATCCAATCCCACCTCCATCTATGCCACTAGTCAAACACAGGTTGACTGAGTCAGGGCTTCATCTGTCTATGCCATAAGTTTGAGAATTACTTCATGCTCCATTTTTTCATAACTATTATGTACTTACTTATTTTTTTCTCTGGTAAGGTTATTGAAAAATGCATGTGTCTCTTTTCTCTTAAGAAAGCTCTTATGCTTTTTCACTATTGTTATTTTTTTAAATGGACAGTCATTGTTTTGGGAAATGGGGAGTAATAACTCCCCACACCTGGACATTTTCACAAGTATTTAACTGCCTGGTCTTTTACTTATTAATATATTGCTAAATTATGGAGTTGTGCTATTATTTTCTGCATTTTACTTAATTTACTGCTAAATTATGGCATCATGCTGTTATTTTCTGTACATTGTTTTCTATGAATATTGAGTCATCTCAGTGCGTTGTTGCTTGTATAGGAGCAGTCATGGCATTAACGCAGAGATTGTGATCCTTCTTCTGAAAATCATGCTTTTCAGGTCTGCATTAAATATGTTATTTATTGTTTTCCTTCCAATATTCTGAAAACTTCTCAAGTATAAAGCGGTTGCAGCCCCCTCCCCCCATGTATTATTACATCGACACAGATTCTTCTGTTTATATACGTCTTTGGTTAGTGTGGGTGATAAAGAGTGAATGACAATGTCAGTACAAATGTTAATCAAATGTTGACACACAATATGCACTCATTTCCTGTGAACATACATCTGTCAGTTATGTACAATTATGGTTGTGTCAACATACGATAAGGGTCAGGTTTTGGACAGCATTTGCTACTGTGCATTCTGGGGGATATTATATTCATATATAACTAACCAGTAATCTAATTATTTGTTTTGCATCATTTACCAGAATGCAGGGTAAAGGAAAATGCTTCTTGTTTGCATAGCTCAGTCTTATGCTCATTAATTTCCCCAGTGCCACAAAGTGATGTTTTTCAACATTTTAATGGTATTCAAACCTCCTGTTCTATTCAAGCAACATATATCAGAGTCGTCTGAAAGAAACCAAAGTTCCTTAATTTGTGATAGTGAGCAGCACAGTAAGTCTATTAATCATTAACTTGAACTTGAGAATGGCAAACTGTATCTCCATTAATTCTGTTTTTAAGGAGGACTGGCACCCCACTAAAAATATTCCAGCTTTAAAATTAGAAAGTTGGGATTAAGAGGGCAGAGAGAGGCTACCCTATAAATGGAATTAATGGAAATGCTGTTTCAAGGTAAACATAAATAGAATTAACTCAAATAAGTTACATCTTCTTGATAAATTACACCAATACCAAATGCAAAAAAAGGCCCAGTTCAATGCTGCAAAGGAATAAAGCCCTGATTGCCACCCAGATGACTCAAGTTTAACTAGTAACTCAGGTGCCAGAAGACCTGGGAAGGGCAGGATAGGAAATAAGCAACTATTGCTTATCAGTCCTTGGGGAAGGAATTGGTGGTTCATGGCTAACTCTAACGCCACTCCAGTGCTAGAGAGAAGGTCCATAGCAAGAAAAGCAGGTGTCAGTACTTGCGGGGACATGTGCAGCAGTTACTCAAGCTGGTGACAGTAACCTCTGTTCTTGCATATGAAGGAGTACTCTTGCATAGGATAGAGGGGTACTGGCAATCCTTAAGGTGAAGCAGGTGCACACATCACCACTAAGGGCCAAGTTAAGTCAGGGTTAGAGCTAAATGTAGACCCACATAGCTCAAATCACAGGTGCAAAATTTTTGAAGGGATGTGTAGCATGTAGTGCCCTAGTCATAGACAAGTAAGACAGACCACCATTTGGTTCTGATCTAGGGAGCAATTCAGATCTACCTGAGAAGAGGGTGAGGGTGACAGCTGTCTCTGGACTGCTCAGCTCAAGGATGACTAGACTGTATCAAATGGGGCAGGAGTGATGATAGGCAGACACAGAGATAAAAATCACTGAGATAAAAAAACACAAAAAAACAACAGAGACCTCCAAAGGAAACATCCAAGCAACTTCCACCCCCCAACACAAACCATGAAACACATACGTCACAAAACCAGTGTGCCATGAAATCACAGCCCTTAAGGCAAAATAACATACCCAACATACTAGTAATAGGTGACTCTATAGTCAGGTACACTGACGTCCCACTCACTAGGCTGAATAAGGAGAAGGTTACTGTTAGCTGCCTGTCTGGTGCCAGGATCCGCCACATAACAAAAGCACTCAGGTCACTCCAGAACAAGTACAAATATGACTCTGTCATTGTCCATGTTGTTGTGGATGACCTGAACCGTACCTCCCTGGACTACATGAAAAGAGACATGGAAGAGCTCTCTGATCACATAGCCCAGGCCGTTATGACCCTGACCCTGAGTAGCATCCTGCCCTCACCAAGAATGATACCACGGTATAAAGAAAAAATTCTTGATTTCAACAATTGGCTAAATTTCTGGTGTCATTCAAAGGGGATCCAGTGTCTGCCACCTGGGATGACATGCTCGAGAAGCCATGCTGCTTCGCTAGAGATGGCTTACACCTGTGACCCTTAGGCTTTTGAATACTGGCCAAGGCTCTTGCCACCCCCATAGTGCCTTTTTTTAGGCAAGGCTCAAAAGACAAACCTACCACCGTAAATAGCACAAGTAACAAAAAACTGAAGGTAATGCTACTCAATGCCAGAAGTCTAAACCTCAAAATGCATGCACTCAAGGCACTCCTTAGTATGGAGAAAATCGATATATGTGCAGTAACGGAAACCTGGTTTAAGGCTCCAGAGAGCACCCCAGCACTACAAGGCTACAACTCATACCATACATTTTGGCCACAGAACCCAAACCGAAATACAAAAGGCGGGGGCATATCCATATTCATCAAGGATACCCACACCTCCAGGTTAGTGGCACAGCACGATGCTTCAAAGATCATCCACGTGCGACTAACAATGGGCAAAACTGCAATTCAAATTGGAGCTTGCTACAGATCACCCATCATGTCCCAGGACCCCCATTCCATGTTTCTGGAAACACATAAAGGTCCTACCAAACACCCTAATATTGGGTGATTTCAATTACCCAATCATTAAGTGGGAGAACTACTCAAGTACTAACTCCCTTGCCCAACTTTTCCTAAAATTTATAAACTCAAATGCCCTGGTTCAATTGGTCAACACTCCCACCAGAGGTGACAACATATTAGACCTGGTCATCACCAACATGGGCAACCGGTGTTCCACACCAGAGGTCAACCTCTCGCCGGTTAGATCTGACCATAAACAAATCACTTATCCATATTCCGCCCCCACCCCCGGAAAAGAAAACCACCATGAAAAACTTTTCAAAAGCAAATTTCACATTACTTAAGACTGAGGTGGAAAGTTTCAAAGCCCCCATGCTGAAGGATAACACTGTCCGAGCTGCAAAATCCTTTACTAATGCATTCTATGGGCAGCTACAATAATGCATGGATCATGCCATCCCAAGCAAAACCAAGGCTTACTCCTCCAAGAAAAGGAAACCAGTCTGGTGGACTCCTGCCATAAACAAGCTATACAATAGAAAAAAGAAACTAGTACAGAAAATAGTAAAATCCCAAGAAGGAAAGACATCCCTGATCAGTATCAGCAAGAAACTACGATCCCTCATAAAATCATCCAAGGCGAGCTTTGAAAGAAAAATTGCCAAGGACTCCAAAGATAACCACAAGGCATTATTTAGCTATGTCAAGAATCTAAGTGGCAATGCTCAGATCTGCTCGGATTTAGTGCAGAGTGGCACACAATACACTGAACTGACCAATATCGCCAACATCCTGGCAGACAGGTTCAGCGCAAACTTCAACCCCCCTCTCACCCCCAAAAGGGCCCATAATCATACCAGAAGAATGCAGAGTCCCTGAAATCACAGACACTCAGGTTAAAACAGCCCTCTCCAAAGCCAAAAGCCCAGCATCAATGGGACCGGACGGTGTCCCAGGCTGCATTGTACATGAGCTCAAAGATGAACTAACCCCTCACCTAAACACACTGTTCAAACTCAGCATCTCCACAGTCTACATACCCATAGAGTGGTGCACAGCAACGGTTATTCCGCTCCACAAAGGTGGAGCCACAACAGACCCTGGGAACTATCGCCCTATAAGCCTGACTAGCTTGGTCTGCAGGGCTATGGAGAGTATCATCATGTAACTCATTAACAGAGACATTGGGAACCTTCAAACACTGGACCCTACCCAGTTCGGCTTTGCTAAGGGCAGATCATGCCTCCTAAACCTGGTGGACTTCTTTGAGACAGTTACCAAAGCTATAGATGAGGGAAAGATGGTACACACAGCCTACCTAGACCTCACTAAGACCTTCAACACCATTCCCCATTCTGGTATTATAGACAAGCACACCAGCCTAAACATAAACCCCTATGTCACAAGATGGGTTGCCAACTAGCTCACGGACAGAACCCACATGGTGAGAGTTGCGGGAGCTAGGTCCAACTCTAAACCGGTTATAAGTGGCATTCCCCAGGGCTTAGTCCTAGGACCCCTTCTGTTCGGCATATACTTCTCAGAGGTACAGGCAAGTGCAGGAGGACTATGGCTGACCAAGTTCACAGACGACTGCAAACTAGGGGCTATAATTGACTCTCCGGCTGACACAGACATCCTCCAAAAGGGTCTCACTGAGACGGATACATGGTGTCAAAATCATGGCCTCAAGCAAAATGCCAAAAAGTGCATAGTCATCCCCTTTGGAAAAAACAAAGTACCCACAAACTACCACATAGGTGGTAGTTCCCTAAATACAGAAAACATAATAAGGGATCTGGGGACCCAAGTAGATAGTAATCTCACCTTTGATAATCACATTGTCAAAGTGGTTAGAATATCCTTCTACGTTGCCCCCCTAATCACAAAAGGGTTCACATCAAGATCAAAAGAGGTCATTTTGCCCCTCTACTCATCACTCATCAGAACCATAGAGTACAATGGCCCATTTGGGATGTACCTTACAAGACACCTGCAACAACTGGAAAGACCACAGAAGTACCTCACCAAGAGGATCACTGGCTTCAAACAGATGTCCTATGCAGCTCAACTGAAGAAACTCCAGTTGTACTCGGTTGCATACCGTCTAATCAGAGATGATCTCTGCCTGACATACAAGGCCATGTCCAATCCAGAATTGATGGACATGCTCCACCTAAAGAAAACCTTATCCCCTCGAGCCTCATGCTCTAGGGATCTAAACCTCACCACAGCAATAAATAGGACGTGCTGGAGGGCAAGATTCCTGTCCCAGAGACTTCCCATGCTTTGGAACAAGATTTCAATCTACATTAGGCAGAGCTCCTCGCTAACACTCTTCAAAAGAAACCTTGACCATTGGATGGGAAACAGAAAGTTTACCTCGGGGATCACTTCAGTGGCTCTGCTGGACAGAGGCACAGGGAACTAATCTAAGGGTTGGTGAAAGCCAACACATTTTGGCTATGCTTATAAATGCCTTCGGGCAGATAGCCTAGTACCAACCTATGAACCTATAAACTAGAACTGGATGACTGATAATAGCTGACAGACAGATTAGCTAAGGATTTGTGTGCTCTACCTCTATACTTTTAATTTATTCATTTTTGTAATATTAGAGTGAAAACAAGTTACCAAATGTAAAAGGGATGTACCATCAACTGTTTCTAAACTTTTTTATGTGAATGCCATAATGCATGTGATGTGCTCAGATAGTGCATTGCAGCCTACCTACCATTGTGTTTCTTATCTGGAATGTCCCAGTCTTCAGGACAGTAACTTTCCATTCATTCATTTAAGCCACATCTCTTGGTGCTATAATCCAGACATCTTGCTACAAGAAAACAAAATTGCAATGTCATAATGCAAACTTCATATCATCTTAGTATTTTGTTTATTTTCAGATTACCCACTAAAAAACTATTCAGGGCTGTAGAGGGAGATACATTCTATTCTAGCACTCACTGGATGCAAGGCAGAAGTCCTTAAAGAAATCTTAAAGCACACCTAAAGAAATATTTAACAGCTCATCACATGATACACTCACTCTCTCTCACACGCACACACACACACACACACACACACACACACACACACACACACACACACACACACACACACACACACACACACACACTCCTATGGTAATTTAAAGGCACAGGTTATATGAAAATGCCTCGAGCCAGCCAGCTTGGCACAGATTGGGCATTACCTAGCTGGACTGCAAGTAGGGGTATGGCTAACCTCAACTTCCCTTACATATAACACAACCTATATGAACGGAAAAGTATACAAGCTAATGTGAAAGCTCTGAGGAACAGCAGCAAGTGGAAGCAGTCTCTTTAAAGGCAGGAGCAGCTACAGCAAGTCTGGGACACAATTTAGGCCATTTTTGTGACCAATCCAAGCTACTGCAATTAATATTTTTCAGATTAGGTATTGTGTATATATGCTATTATATTGCATTAAAAACAAAACAATATATGTATATATGAGTGTAGATGGTTAGGTTGAAAGTGTCTTTGGTAGACATCTGTTTAGTCATCCCCTTTTGGTCAACTAAACAGATGGTTGACAAGTGTGCGAGACTGCACAGTTCCAGGGAGTTAGGTATATGCCCTTTCCTCAATTTTATGCAGTCTTGGAATGGTATATAATTAGTAGGAGGTATGAGGGTGGAGCAGGGCAGTCACCTGCAAAAAAACTGTTTTAATGTTTTTGTTTTTTTTTTATTTTAGTTTTTGCATGTGCCAAGGCTGTTTCTCTGTTCATGCATACTGTTGCTTCAGCATACTGTGAGATAATTATATATATAAACAAAAAGGTAAAAACAGTTGTACAGGAATGACTGCTGTAGTTACTGGCATACCAACTACTAAAATGGACTGCTGTTACAACTTCTTATGTAAGATCCATGTCAAAGATCACTATGCATTCTTATTAAACATAAGTAAAAATTATTCAAGCTGGAATTGCTTGTTTAAGCCTAGTTTATTAAGTTAAAACAATATAAATAACCATGCTCTGGAATAGACTTCCTATACAGAGCACCTCAATGGCCCTCTTCAAGAGAAATCTTGATGAGTGGATGGGAAACAGAAAGTTCACCCCAGGGAGTCATTCCAGTGGCTGTACTTGATAGAGGCACTGAAAACTAACTTCGGGAGGCACAATGCCAGGGTACTTTTATGGACTAGGCTTGGAAAGGCTCCAGGGCCATTAACCTAGTACACACCTATGAACCTATGAACCTATGAGCACTTTCACCCTTGTCAGAGCTTCATCAGACTGAAGTTATACATAGCAGTAATAAGTAATATGTATAACTTGGATCTGATGAAGCTCTAAATTATACATAGTAGTAATATATACTTTTCTATTTTCCATATAAACAACCATGTAAATTGCAATGAAGGCTTTACTCCAAGAACACTTAAACAGATGACATTCAATAACAATGACTGGAACAGTGGTGCATTCACAGTTTGCATCTGTATATCTGACTGTTGATCAGTGTGCTAGGTATAATATCAAATAAAAATGCAGACATTGGGTACTGCATTCTATTACATCAATACAGTATATAATGAAACAGATGGCAGTGAGACTATACTCTGTGATGGGAGAGGGGAAGAGATCGATGGTTAACAGAATTCAAAAATAGAAGTCTGCTGCTAAGGGCAGAGGTGCAATTTAGGAACTGTGTGTGAGTCTAGAAAGTCTCAAAGAGCCAGGAGAGCAAAATGCCATCAGGACATAGACAAGCTAAAAGAAAAAACAAGTGTGTGTGTGTGTGTGTGTGTGTGTGTGTGTGTGTGTGTGTGTGTGTGTGAAGATTCCCAGAAAGCATAGGGGTGGGGAAGGGTCACAGATGGGCCACACATAAGGACAGAGCCATGCCAATCCATCTATCTAAACATGCACACAGACACACACACACACACACACACACACACACACACACATATATATATATATATATATATATATATATATATATATATATATATATATATATATATACAGAAACTGTGAATGTATGTGTGGTTGTGTTAAGTAAATACATGTGTCTAAGCTTGTGCTCACCATAAAATCATTATTTTAAAACTCTTTCTACAATTTCTGTTAATAAAGTGAGGGGCTTCCTCAGATCTCATTAAGCTAGCATGCAGCAGTCTGGCAGTTAATTCTATTGATCAGACATGTCATAATATACATAATTCAACTTGACATTAAATTAATATTCAGATATCAAACAAATAAAACAGTTGCAATGGAAGTAAAAGCAATAATAAAATATCTAACAAATTTCATATAAAAAACAAAATAAACAATTAGACATCTAGTACTAAAGATAAAAAAATGAAAATTAAACTCAAGCATAGACATAAACTACAATAAGTATAACAAAAAATACTTATATTGTTGTGTTTTAGTAAAAGTTGTCATTTTCCAGTTTCTTTAACTTGAGTAAGCTCTTAATGGAGCATGTCCAATCGAGTACAGGTTTCCAATAAGCTTTAATTTGAATCTGCAATTTGAGTTCTTTTTTCTCTAGCTTTGCATTCAGATTTCCTTTAATGGGCCTGATTTGAGTTTCTCAGTGACATGAAAAACAAAGTTTTCATAGTTCCTGCAGACTTGAGCATGTCTAGACTGTGGGTTGTTGAAGTCCTTAAGCCTGATGTCTGAGAGGTGTTTGGTCACTCTTATCTTGAGAAGTGTAGAATATGTATGTGTGTTGTACCTTTAAGAAGCATTTCCAAGAACAGCACGTGCTAGCTTCACTGCCATTTTGAGAGTGCAGCCAGAGAGTGAGCATGTATGAGAGAAAGAGTCAGTTTGTTTATAAATTCACCTAAGTTAAAGTTATTGCCTGTTTCCTGATGTGTTTCTACATAATAAAGTTGCTTGAACAGAACTCGTGAATATTCGCCTGTTACAACCTGACCAGGCGAACAACATGGTGTCAGAACTGGGATTCCAGAGACTGCTTTTCAGCAATATGAGGTGCAGAATTAACAGTGAAGGTAAAATAAGAAAAATAAGAGTAAAAAAGGGCCAAAACAAGCTAAAGGTAATTAAAACTTGCACAAATTATTATTTTATTAAAAGAGATAAAATGGAGCATTACAAGGGCACAAAAAGCATTACTAAGCAAATGAATGGCAGATAATGTTTATTAAGCAAACAAAAAGCATAAAATGTTTATTATTTAAACAAAATGTTTGAGATTAAGTTATCTGATAAAACGATTATCAGAAACGCTTATAGGAGATTCAGCATCATCTCAGATTTGCAAAATTAGCATGTTTAGAGTAAAACAAGCACAAGAAAAGAGATTAAATGGGCAAAGTGAATACAATAAAGGGCATATTAAACATAAATAAAGCAAGGCGACTGCATGTTTTTTGCAGATTACAGTGTCTTGGCATAAACTACTATTGTGCATTAACTAAAGCTTTGAATAGCATAACTAGAGATATTTGAAGCATTGCAGAGTGTGTACAAGTGCTTACAATGTGTGCTTATTACACTGCATTTATTCCGAAGAGGAGTTATGTGTGAAGTGCAGTCAAAATACAGCCATTTTGAAATGTTTCTTGTGCTGAGTGTGTCTCCTCATAAAGGGCTGCCATTACAGAGTGTTTCTTGCACTGTAAAGAGTTATTTAGCAAAGTACAGCCATTTTGGAAGTGTTTCAGTGTACTGTGTACTGTTTATTCGTAATGTGCAGTTACTTTGAAATGTTTCTTACTCTGAGCTTCTTCTGCTGCCCAGTTTATTCACACAGTGTAGTTATTTGAAATGTTTCTTACAATGATGATACGTGACTTTTGAAGTACAACAATTTCAAGAGTTTTACAGTGCCCGAGAGAATCATTTTGCAAAGTATTTCATAGAGTTCAGTTATGCAGAGGCTTATTGTGCTATTGGGCATAGTTACAAGAGCTGGCATAAATTTCTGGCATATATATGTATATGTGTGTGTTCGTGCATACTTACAAAAGCCTTCACTGATGTGTTAATATGGCAGAAGCATTTTGCAGACCAGGTTCACTTGTATTTGATCAGAATATTGCAGAGAATTGGAGAATATCTGAGCAAGAGTACAATATTTTTATGCAAGCAACTTACTCAGATAAAAATGCACCCACCAGGGTGTTCATTTTGCTAAACCTAGCTGGGTCAGAGACCATTGATCGAGAGCATTCATTTGTGTATGCACTAGCACTTTATGAAGGAGAAGGAGAAAAAAGTTATATTATTGTTCAGTCTGAATCAAGGGAAGACCACAACTGTTCGAAGCATAAATTCAGAGAAATGTGCAACCGCCAGACAAATGTTACAATAGAGAAGCATTTGTTTTACACAAGAGACCAAAGGCCAGGAGAAACATTTGCAGATTACATTACTGACTTGAAAAACAAAGCTAAAACTTGCAGCTTTGGTGATTTAAAAGATGAGCTAATAAAGGACAGGCTTGTGTGTGGTATTCATCGTGCTGCTGTGAGAAAGATTTTGCTTCATGACAGAGATTTAACATTGAGCAAAGCCACTGAGATCTGTCAAATCCATGAAACTACAGAAAGGCACCCAAGTATGCTGGCTACTGATAAGAGCATGGTTTCAGCAGGCTCCAGAGCAAATGTAGACAGCATGCAGCATGTGGCAAGCAGAAACAGGCCTAAACACATGGCAGCTGCAGCCCTTGCAGGTGTGGCAAGGAAGTCCTGTAGTTTTCAGCAAGTTCTAAGACTAGTTCAGTTAAAGGACCATGCTCAGTGCAACACAAGGGTGAATCAGTACAGCACAAGAATGAATCAACAAAACCCAAGCAAGCTTCATTGTTAACTGTCATAATTGAGGTGCTAACCATGAGTCTAAAAGAGAAAAGTGTTTAGCATTTGGTTAGCAATATCACAAGTGTAAAAAATTTAATCATTTTCAAAAGTTTTGCAAGTCAAGTAAACCTCATTCAGTTGCAGTCACTTAAAAAGGGCTTGCAGTCTACTTTCTACGTAGATGGTGTATCGGTGATTGGCGAAAAAGTTAATGCAGTAGATTTTTAGCAAAGGGCGAAGTGTTTTGTACTGTCCTGATCCATGGTAAACCCATCAAGCTCAATGCAGACACTAGTTCAAAGTGTAATATTATGTCAGCAGAAGCATTTGGCAAAGTAAGGGCTGGTGAACAACTTAATGTGGCTAGTTGTGTGAAACTTGTTGGCTGTGGAGACGAAGAAATTCAAACTGAAGGCTCAGTAGTGCTTTCATGTTATTTGGCTGGAAACAGTTACAAGTTGTTGTTTTACATAGTCTGAAGACCTGTGCAGTCATTACTGGGTCTCAGAGATTGTATGAGAATGGACTTCCTTTCCTTTACTAAAGAAGACTAAACATTTGCAGATTACATTATAAGCATGTCCCAGTTCCAGTTTCGGTGATACTATTTTCTCAGAATATGCTGATGTTTTCGATGACAAGCTAGGCAAGCTTCCAGCTGCATATTCCAAAGTTAGACTCAGAGGTCAGTCCTGTGGTCAGACCAGCAAGAAGAATTCCTATAGCCATGCAGAGCAGAGTTAAAGCTCAGATGTATAAAATGGTGCAGCAAGGTATAATTTGTCCAGTTATAGAACCAACTGAATGGGTGTCGTCTATGGTAGTAACTTATAAAAAAGTTTCAGACGAAGTCAGAATATGCATTGACCCAAGAGACTTGAATAAGGCATTAAAGAGACCTCATCATCCTATGCAAACAGCAGAGGAAGACCCATCCCTGATCCCGAGCACCAGTGTATCTTATGTCTTGGATGCAAAGAGTTCATTTTGGCAAGTAATGGTTGATCGCAAATCTTCACTACTGACTACATTCAGTACCCCATTTGGAAGATACAGTTTTCTCAGGATGCCATTAGGAATAAATCCTGCAAGTGAAGTCTTCCATTGTGCAATGGAACAGATCATTATAGGTTATCCTTGTGCCATAACAGTAGATGATTTGTTGGTCAGAGGCAATGGTGAAGTAGAGCATAACAGAAACCTCACGAAAGTTTTAGACAGAGCACGTGAAAGGAATTTAAAGCTCAATCCTCTGAAGTGCAAATTCAGATTACCAGAAGTCACATATGTAGATCATTTATTTACCAGTACAGATTTACGACCAGATCCATCTAAGCAAATAGCTATTCTTGAGACGCCAGTACCAGATGATGTTCAAGCTCTACAGCATTTTCTTGGTATGGTTAACTATTTGGGCAAGTTCATACCAGATTTCAGTGAATTAACAGTGCCTTTAAGAGAGCTAACACACAAAAATGTTGTATGGTCTTGGCTAGAACAGCACCAGAGAGTTTTTGATGATCTTAAGCCTAAAATTGCCACTCCACCTACACTAAGATACTATGATGTCAGTAGACCAGTTACTCTTTCCTGTGATGCTCTAAAGTTTAGTCTTGGTGCAATTATTCCTCAAGAGGGCAGACCAGTAACCTATGTATCTAGAACTTAATAGAATCAGCTTTGTCCAACAATGAAACATTACAATGTGGTGAATCTTGGGACGCAGTGCAGGATCTTTGTTCACAATTTTTGTTAACCTTAAAATTGACCTGCACCGACTTAAATTCATGTATGCTGGTAATATCCCCATACAAAACACAGATCTCTGTCTCTCTCTCTCTCACTCACTTTTTCTCCGTTCTTGATTTAGACCAAAATGCAGACAGACTTTACCAGCTTATGGCATTGAACGTATATTAACCACCCAAAAATCTGCTATAATGATTTTCTTGTATGAAGAAGTCTGAGTAGTGTAAATCAAATGATACTGCAATTTGAACAATGTTATTCTTCATGCCGCAAAACAAAAGCTTCTAGGTTTTATATTGGACCTTACCCTGTCCTTCAAAACTTACACCGAAATGACTATACAAGCCAAAATGTTACACTATTTAAATTAGAGTATGGCCTCATCCTATCATTCTACATTCCACCCAGAGCTCAGACATGCAAACCACAACTTAAATCTGTCGGTTTGTTCTCATTGTGTTAGCTAGCACCACTGTGCACAGCATATACAAGCTACTACTGTGGATTACTGAAAAAAGGAAGGACATTTGTGTTCTTTGAGTAGGTTGTAGAGATGAGCTCCTAGAAGCAGTTTGGCATGTTGTTGGACAGGCAGCCAACTGACTTTATTAAGCGCAATATGATGATGCTCATTTCTAGGGGAGAGGGCAGTGAAATGGCAAAATTGTTTATAGTTTGGATGGTTGAGGGGTTTTTCTTGGATGCTGCTTCAATCAGTGGAAGTCCATATTCAAGCTGTACTAGTAGAATGCCTTTGTCTATAGCATTCTTGGTGGTCTGGAAAGAAAGGGAGAACTTTTATATGACCAAAATGGAAGGGAATTCATTTTCTTCCATATTTACTCAAAGTGAAGGTGAAAGTTCAATATAGGATCAAGCTACATATTAAGGTATTTGAAGGAGATGACTTCATGAATGGGGTTGTCAAAATGATCTTGGATAAAAAGTGATTGAGAGTTTTACTGCTATTTAGGGGTGGTACCAAACAGCATTACTTTAGTTTTGCAAATGTTCAGCAGCAGCTTTCTCTTATTAAGCAATTTGATAAGACATATATTTTCTTTGCTGCTTGTTAGGAGATTGTGTATTTTGTGGATTGTCATAGAAAAAACGATTATACCACAGTCTTCTCTTTCCTATAGAAAAAAAAAAAATTTTTTTTTTGCTTCTCTGGCATATTATGTTTTGAAAGATCGGAAACCAGCAAATATACTTTGAAAATACAGCTTTAATAAAAAACAACAAAAAACGCATGCACTACTGGCATTAACGTCTCCTATCTAATACTTTTTCGTTTACAAGTTACTTCATCAGATGCGGACAGACTTGTGAATCATTCCCTTTATGCTCCCTCTACTTAATGAATTGAATTGATTAACCAATGAAGTTAAAAGGTTAATTAGTAGTTAATACAAAATGTTATAAATATAAATACAGTCACTTTATATTTATAGCATTCTGTATTAACTACTACTTGTTTCAGAAATTTGCAAGAGAATGGGACTTTATGCATGTTACTTGTAGTCCTGAATACCCACAGTCAAATGGTCTAGCTGAACAAGCAGTGCAGAGTCCAAAGCAATTACTAGAAGTCAAAGTGTGACAATACCAACGTCTTTTTGAATTTACTCAATCTCAGAAACATACCCCATGATGATATACTTGGCTCACCTGCTCAAAGACTTTTATCTAGGCAAACCAGAACAACCTTGCCTATCAGTTCCAGTTTGTTGAGGCCTAAAGCTAAAAACAACAAAGCAATCAAAGCCCAACTACTCAGAAAACATTATTTTCAGAGGTCCAGTTATGATAAAATGAGCAGATTTCTTTGTCCACTGAAAAATGGAGAGACAGTGAGGATACAAACATTGAAAAGTTTCTACTGGATTAGTCAAGTAATGGGTTTACATCCCGAGCCGAGATCCTATTTTGTGGAATCTGAGGGTGTGGAGTACAGGAGAAATCGCAGACATCTTCTTCTTATATCAGAACCGATATTGCAACATTGTTCCTGTGATACAGACTCTAAATCTCAGACCAATCCAGACAATGTTCCTTTTCCAGAAAGTGTCTTAACTTCCATTACTACTTCTGATGATGTTCCTGATGTCCGCAAGGTTGAACATTCAGCAGAGACAATCCCATTTAAGACCTAACTCTAAATTCTATGTCACACAATTTGGTCCCATCTCCAGACCTACTGTGAAATACACAGCAACCTGGACATACTTGTCTATATGTATCTAGTTATGTATAATTGCATGTCTAAGAACTATCTTGTTTTAACTGCACGTCAATCAATGTCATTAATGAAGGACGATTCATTTCTCAAAGAGGGAGGATGTAGAATATGTATGCGTGTTGTACCTTTAAGAAGTATTTCCAAGGACAGCATATAAATAGCAAGCACATGCTAGCTTCAATGCCATTTTTAGAGTGCAGCGAGAGAGTGAGCATGTATGAGAGAGAGAATCAGTTTGTTTATAAGTTCATCTAAGTTAAAGTTATTGCTTCTTTCCTGATGTGTTTGTACATAATAAAGCTGCTTGAAAAGAACCCATGAATGTTCGTCTGTTACATCCTGACCAGGTGAACGACAAGAAGGTTAACTGTTTTTCCTCTATAGAATTATATAAATATATTACCATTCAGCACCTAACTGAATTGTTCAAGTATTTCCAAACTCTGGTGGAAGCCAGAGCTGGCCAGAAAAGTCAGAATCTCAATGAGAAAGATAGTGAATGAACAGCCTATGAGTATGGAAAAATTAGCAGTCTTCACATCTGATACTGCATCCTTAACAGCGAAAAGAAATCCTGCTTGCTTTTCTCAAATACGCTTGGTGTGTAAGCTGTCTAAAGAAAACACATTTTTTTCTTATCTGTTTTTCCTTTCTGTTAATCAGCAACAAAGCTAGAAGTACAAATGGAACATCCAAAAACTGAAAAAGTCAAGAAATAGCCTGTGCTTCAGCAGAAAACTATGCTCTATGGTGATAAGTATTTTTTTTAAATACTCAAATTTGTACTTCTCTGACTAGCTCTTGGGTGAGTCCTAACTTGGGCTGCAACATTCTGCATTGTACTTTACAGAAGTGGAATTCAGTACTTTTAATTACTCTGGAAAGCAACATTTGGCACTATAGTCGTACTTTTCTTACTGAAGCAATGATGTTTTGCTTTGCATTTTATATGCTAATGCACGCACTGTTGTTGTAATACTAGTCTTGTGTAATAAGTCCTATTCTATAACAAAGAAATTGAAGTTCTCTTACTGGATATGGGGTGAGGGGTCCTGTCTCTGAAGAAAAGCATATATTTTTTACTTCTTGTGTAATGATAGCAAGTCGGTAAAGAATTATTCTGGAGCATTATTTTAATCTACATACTAAACAGATGTTCAGCATAACACCAAAATTGGTAACTGACTATAATTCGTAATGTCAGGCAGTAGTAGTGAATGGAATCAATGCATTTTTATGTCTCTGTATAAAGGGTCGTATCTTAATCCTCTTAAGATTTCGTTGTAAAAGGTTCATGAAGTAACATTCAGGTGTTGAACTAACATTTCTAAGACTACTCTCCTACTCTTAAAAATTTCTGTGCTGCGCAATAGTGCTTAATTTGACTTCATCAAAATGTATTATTATTATTATTATTATTATTATTATTATTATTATTATACTTATTATTGTTATTATTATTGTTATTATGATAACGGTATCTAAGATGATATTTTTCTGCTGTAAAGACAGCTTACTGCCAGTACATTCTAGAGATTTTCAAGCTGTCTTTTTCAGCAGAGACTAAATAGTTCCCATTTTAAACTAGGTAATGCTAGACTGTGAGATAACAAACTTCTGAAAAACTTGAGTTGCTAGCTGTATGTAAGAGGCCATGTTGCTCCCTCTAAGGGAGTCTGTAAAAAATAATTCAGACAAATGTAATGAAATAGTTTCTGTGGTATAGAACACACTCAAGAATGCCATTCTGCCCCAATGATTTTAACTGCTAAATAAAATCTTATTTATAGATCTCCCAGCCAAGTACTCACTGTATTTCTCCCCTACACTACCAATATGTGTTTTCTGAACAATTTTTTCTTTACTTTTTTTACTTTATCCCTAGTTTGAGCTTTTTTGTCTTGTGCATAACTATCTGTGAAAGATATGTTGAAAGGAAAAATAATCCAAATTGAGTAAGCGTAACTGTCAGTGTAAAAAAGATAATATAAATTCCACAATTCCTGCCTCAGTACTTTTTGTAGTATAGTATGAAGACTCTACCAGATTTTGTCAGATGATCGAGTTTTCAGAAATTCAAAATTCATACGAACGAGACCATATGATTGAGTTTCCGAAAAATAGAACATCAAAAAAAAAAACACACAAAAATCTACTTTTTACTTTTATGTAGGGGGCAAGCCCCCCTGCACCACCATGTGGGGGGCTGTACCCCATTCACTCCCTGCAAATTATATATACCAACTCCAAGATCACACTACAGTGAAAAAAGGGTATATTTCCCAATCCTTACTGTACCACAATATCCGTTCAAAAGCTTTGAGTTTTCAACCATATGAATTTTGAGTTTCTGAAAACTCGATCAACTGATAGGGGTCCCACTCCACCATCTCACCTACAGCAGCAAACTGTTTTTTTTTTTAATTTTTATTTTTAAGTCGTAGATGTCTTCTTCCTTCTCACTTGTGTGAAGAAGTGAATCAATAAAGTATTGTGGCTTGCATCCCCCTGTCATGTGAAAAAAAAAATGTTTTCCTATTATTTTATTTTGTTTTTATCTGGCTAAAGTATTTTAAGCATTTTTTTTTTCTTTATTTCATTGCATTCCAGAAATGAAGCTGGAATGTATGCTGAACAGCTGGCAACCATTGTCTGTCAATTTCACCACCAGACTTTATACATTTCACTCATTATTTATGCATTTATTTATTTTTTGCTATATAAAAACAATACATACATTGCAAAGCCCCTTGGGTCATATGGGTTAAGTGCTTAAAGGTGCTTGACAGTAATAGATTAATTTTAATTTACACACACACACACACACACACACACACACACACACACACACACACACACACACACACACACACACACACACACACACACACACACACACACACACACACACACACACACACACACACACACACACATTATACATTACATATGAAATGATGTCAATGGCAAGAACACAAAAATGAACCCCCAGGGTCTTTTGTGGGTTACTAAGGCTTGTTAAAAACCTGAGAAGAAAATATGTGGCAAGACTACAACTCTTAACCTTCCATCTACAAAACGCAGAACACTACCTCTCATAATGTGGAACAAATGTGCATAATTTGAAACACTTACTAAAAACATCAACAACAAAGCTCAGAGTGTGATTAAAAATGTTCCTTCATACTTAAAAAGGATATTTTGATGGATACATATGATTCAGTATTATCTTCCATGGATATTTGTTAAATTAATTTTAACAATGAACATGTGACAGAAATGTGGGATTCATTATTATCTTCCATGGATATTTGTTAAATTAATTTTAACAATGAATGTGCGACAGAAATATGGAGCATGAAATTTTAAGACTCAAAACGAGGAACATTTCTAATAATGAGGTATAGATGGGTTTATATTACTTCATCAAGTTTTTGTAAACTTGAAATTCATATGGTCAAGACCATATGATCAAGTTTCCAAAAACTTGAAATATAAAATATATATACCAACTACAAGATCGCACTACAGTGAGGAAAATGGTAAATTCCCCTTTGAAGCAGGTATATATAGATTGCGTTTGTGCTACAATGGGGATCAGGAAATGTACCCTTTTCCCTACTGTAGTGTGATCTCATTGTTAGCATATATAATTTGCAGGGGGTGCAGCCCCTCACATGGTGGGTGCAGGGGGGCTTGCCCCCTGAAAAAAAATGTAGATTTCTTTTTTGTTTTTTTTTTTTCTCAACCATATGAATTTCAAGTTTCTGAAAACTCAGTGAAGTAATATAAACCCATAGCTGAGTGGTTTAGTAAGACCCCACAATTCAGAGTGATTTCAGAACATTCAGTCTTTTGCACCCATTAAATCATTACTTAAAGGCTGGCATCAGAACATAGCAACTTAAGTAAATAAATAAATGTGAATGTATGTATATGTGTATGTATGTATATATATACATATATACTTGTGATGAATGGTTGGCATGGATGGGGTTTAAAATCATACAACTTGCCACCTAAAATGTCACAGATTGATATCACCACTGCCACAAAGGTGAAGAAGATGTTCTAGCCAGCATCAGAGGTATGGTCTATTGGGTCACAGAAATGGTGCCCAGCTGGTTAAAATAAAAAGAAAGAAAGAAAGCAAAGAAAGCATACACAAGTCTAACTTAATAAAAAATTAAAAAAAATACAAACTAGCCCTAAAACCATAAAGGGACTATATACAGCTGTCTTGGTTACAAGGTTTCAGCATCCATCCCTGATTAGACTGCACACAGGCCACTTAGAGGGATGAGACTCTGGTCTAGCACCCCAGGTTTCTTCCTTACCAGTCTCTCTCTCACTCTCTGAGGATCACAGTGTCTCCCAGAGGCATTTACCATTGGTGACTGTCTTTCACACAAGTTATTATTTTCACTCATGCACATACACACAATTCCAAAGGAAGATTGGCAGAATTGGCCAATTCGCCATAGCTTTCTTTCTGGTGCAGTAGTACTGCCACCACCTAGGAATGGCAAGAGACCTCCAGTTACTTGTTCCTCTTAATTTAGCTAAATATGAAATCAAACACTTTAATATTTTCACTAGTAGTAGTTCAAATGATCTAGCTAAGTGGAGACTGAGCCACAGTTTGTTATCGTACAGTGGAAAATGATAAGCCTCCTCTCAGATAATAAATACCAATAATGCAATACATGATGCAAAGACCAGCCAAAATAGCTTAAAAGTTAATAAATAAATGTTATTTAAACAATAAGGCAAACAGTGCAGTTGCAGATTAAAAATGAAGAGGAATAAGAAAATGAATGAAGAATATCAAAATAATTGAGTTAATTACCGGAATATTTAAAAAAAAAAAAAAAAAAAAAAACTACCCAGGCTATCTACATACATACTACCTCTAACTTCAAGAGTACTGAATCCTTACCAGTATCAGTTCCTACAATATAACAAACAGAAATTTCAGATAGCAAACTTATAGAGAAGTCTACATACATACTACCTCTAACTTCAAGAGTACTGAATCCTTACCAGTATCAGTTCCTACAATATAACAATCAGAAATTTCAGATAGCAAACTTATAGGGAAGTGGTTACCTCAATATCTTCCAAGCAAAAACAAGACAGAACAACGGCCATTCTCAAATATTTATACATTCCAGTTCCCCAGCTGTGCTCCTAAGAAACTATTATGTCATTTAATTTGATAAAAAATACATCAGCTGATTTTAGTAGTTTGTTTTCACACAGTAAAAGTAGCTAAACCAGTTCTTCCACCTCACCTGTAAATGTCAAGGTAATTACATTCACCCAGAACAACAGAAACTACCAATACATAGAATTTCTTAACTGTCTGCATTTAATGTCTGCTTTCTTTTTACAGTTCAAGGCACTCATTTTTTTAAGTAGATTATAATTAAATGTTGTGACCTGTTAGAACAGGAGATGCAAAAGGTTTTATCTTGCATTTCAAACATTAGATTCAAACATTTCCATTCCTTTTAATTTCTTTTACATTTATAAAAGGTCACAAAAGTACACACATTTTGTAGACCAAATGTGTTAATAATAGGAAATAAGAAAGAGAGTAGAAAAATACATAGCATCTTTAAACCAGATTACCTTAGCCTGGCATCAGCCCTAGTACCAAAATCACCACCTCACTCCCCATAAATACCTTAAGCATGTCTTCTGGAGGCATTGCTCAATAAACAAAGCTTGATACAAGACTACAATCCTTTCATGCATCACCTCATTATTTTCTAGACAGAACAACTTGATTTCCAACAACAGTACCACATCTATGAAAAGTAATCAATACAAACATGAAGGAAAACCACAGTTCCACATGAAAATGGTTACTAAATAGGACAGGTTAGCCACATCTATGTTGATTCATCCCCTTGAAGTACTGAAAGGCTAAACTCTGTTTAAGCTTTGCATTCTACCCATTTTCTCTATGCATCCACTTAGGTTCACAGGTTCATAGTTGCATACTAGGCTAATGACCACTATGACCTTTATAAGCCTAGCTGTGTAGTCCAACCCAAATGTGTCCGTATGTATAATGGATATTTATTAAGAGGGGTATGTTAGGAATTCTCTAGAGGTTATATTGGGGGTATATTAGTCTGGGCATAAGTGTCTGCCTCTGTCTATAAGATCTGGGTGATTTTCTGATTTCCCATCCATTGGTCAAGGTTAATAGGGTTAGGGATGGACTTTCCTTCACACAAATGGGGAGCCTGTTCCAGAGTATGGGGAGCCTCTAAGACACATATCTGTCTCACCAGTATGTCTTATTTATGTCACAAGCAAAATTTAAATCCTTGGATCTAGTGGTTCTGATGCTGTTCATTTTGCATATGTGCAAAATGTCCATCAGAGCTGAAGTGGAGGATTTCTTGTATGCTAGTCATAGTTCACTTCTCAGTAACCTGTACAGAGATAGGGTTTTAAGTTGCTCCATATATGATGTTTTACCCTGAATTCTCCTGGTAAGGAACCTTTGAGGGCATTCCAACTGTTGCATATGTCTGATCAGGTACATGCCAAAGGGGGGAACACAAAAGCTTAGCTTGAGGGCTAACTTTCAGTAGATCACAGCTTTTTGCTGCTTTCCTACATACAAAATATCACGTCATGTATGAATGATTTAATACCTGGTTCCCCATGAACATGCAGTGTACTGATGGCAAAAGGCAGCCTTCTTCCATCCATGCTCTAACCCACTGATTAACAGCACACCTCACTGATCTTATGGTCGGCTATCCCTAGCCAACTGGGGAGCCATGGCATTGCAATATTGTACTTTTAGGTGGAATTCTGACTTAGAGGTGTTTGGTCATAATCCCACAGATGGTAGCTTCACACCATTGGCTCCTCAGCCAAGCACATACACCAAATGTCTGAACCTGTGCTTCCTCTCATACTGAACAAGATTACTACTGCAATAACACATCATTAGTGGGGTAAAACGTACCTGTCTCATGATGGTAACAATGATTTAAAGGGTTGTGGTCTGAAACCACAATGAACTCTCTGCCATACAGGGAGGGTTGTAACTTTTGAAAGGTCTAGACTATGCCCAGACATATCTTCTCTGTGGCTGCATAGAATTCCTCCCTGGATTTAAGTCAGCAGCTCAAGTATGCAATAGAGTGCTATTTTTCCTCTGGTAAAACCTGGCTAAGTACAGTCCCATCACATAGTTAGAAGTGGCTACTTGTACAAGGAATTATTGACTATTGTTAGGACTGTTAATGGGGGGAGGGCACTAAAACTATCCTTAAGCTTTTGAAAAGTCAGCCGACAAGACATTCTTATCTAACTTTTTTTTCTTGGTAATGTCTGTAAGGAGTGTAGGTATACTGTAGTGGGGAACCAGTTTCTATAGTATCCTGCTATACTCAAAAATTCTCCCACCTGAGACTTGTAGATGGCAGGGTCCTCCAGGTAAGCAAGGGCATGGGTTCATAGATAAATACTACACAATAAGTCTACAGACAATTACCACCAAGATAATAACAAATATTCAGAAGTTCATCATATTGATCACTCCTGTACTAGCCTTAGCTATATGGGTTATACCCTGCCAAGCATATAACAGTCAACCAACTTCCAAACCTTCAGGGCATCTTTCACATGCCCAAACCACCAGTAAGCTCAAGCTGAGCTGACTAAACAGACAGGTTTGAGTGCTAAACCCTTCAGAGCTTTCCTACCATTGAAGACAGAGTTCCTCTGCAGGATTTTTAGGATCAACAGTCAGATTATGCTGTTCCTTTGCTGGGCAGATTTGTTTATTTTGGGGAAAAGCCTTCCACGTTAAAAAAAATTGTTGTTTTGTTGGACTTTCCTGCATATGACAGTTATTGCTAAGCTATCAGTTTGTGTTTTAATGGACTGTCAAAACACTTCTTTATTTTTAAACTTTAAAAGAGAATGTACTTTTTTCCTGTCCATTTAAAAGTTGTTTAAAGTAATTCCATCCCATCAACAACTCCTTTTTCCAATTTTTGCACATGGAGTTGGGGTGTCAATTCAACAATGACAGTCATCAAGAGCCAAGGTTTACACCACCAGGTGGCTATCCCAGCCACAGTTTAAAGTAATTAAAAAACATTTTTTTTCCTGTGGAAAAATTGTGTTTGTTTTACTTTTCTGGACATAAAATTTGTTTTAGAATGCTTTTTACTGTGTTTTTTTGTGTGAAAAGTGACTTTTAAAGACTTTAAATTTTGCCAGTTTGTGCTACTTGTTTTCCCTGGAAAGATGCACATTTTTTGGCTTGAAAATGGAACAGACTACCAGTCCCACTGTCAGTTTTTATCCCAGCCACAAAAAGAAAAAGTTAAGCAAACAGTCCCTGCCACCATAGCAGGCTAGCAATTTGCCTAGGTTGCAGGTGGGTGACTCTGCTATGGCCATAGTTTGTTCCTCAGATCACTCATATTTTACCCTAGATGCCTCTGGTTTAGTACCTACAACCACTAATAAACCACTGGTTAGCCATGTCCTCTGCTGCTGTTAGGGTCCCCTCAGTGGGCAAGGGAAAGCTAGTCTTGTCAGTCCTGGGAAAGAGAGAACAGGGAAGGTTTCCTTGTTTTGTCAGAATGTTATGCCCATCCCTGGAGAAACAGTTTTTATATTACTAACACTGTTGGCCCCATTTTTCCTGTAAAAAAAAAAAAAACAGAAAATGAAACCTGCATCTATTTCTTCTCCTCCTATCTCCATAGACAGGAGTAGTTGATCCTTCTTATAAGGTGGTTTCTGGTGAAAGAAAGAGGGATTCCCCTTTTCCTGAAGAGATTCTATCTCTTGTCTTTTCAAATCTTAGTGCTGGGGTTTGTCAGAAGAGAAATTACTTGGTGGAGACAGCAAATTTCCCTAAACCCAGATCATCCCTTTTTCATCCATGCTCCAAAGCAGTCACTTACCACAGAAACCTCGGACTTTGCCTGGGGAGCAGTGTCAGGAGGAATAAAAGTACAAGGTATAGGGGACACCAAGGGCTTATGCAAGCACATCAATATAAAAGAAATGCTTGCCATGATCAAGGTACTCAATTCTGATCCCCTGGACTTCTTCAAGTCATCACAGATAATACCATAGTCATGTGGTACATCAACAAGAAAGAGGGAACCAGGTTGTACCCCCTCAAAAGCATAACTCAACCAGCGACCTGTGCTGCCAATATCATGAACCAGCACCCCCACCTCCTCAGCACTTTAAGTGAAGAGGAAAAAAAACAATTTACTGTATTAGGTTAATCACTGCATTGCACAGATCGGTTTATTACAGATCCATACCCCCCAACTCTTCACTGATTAGCAAAAAAATAGATGTTCGTTTTACTGGCACACCAATCAGGAGGCCAGATGTACAACGCACCCCCATCTCTTCCTGCCTAGCCATTCAGGTCTAAATCTGTAGCCTGTACCTAACTTCCTTGTTTTTATTAAAAAAAAAACAAATAATAATAATTTATTATTGTTATAAACTGCAGCAGACTGTTTTCTACAACTGTAACAAACAGTTGCTACAGTTTATTCCCTGCTGCACGGAGTGCTAGGCACTCATGTTTTACTTAAAAAAATCTTCTTATAAACTGCAGCAAATTGTTTGCTACAGTTTATACCCTGCTTGCATAGAGCACTATAGCACTCAGGTTTTAGTTAAAAAATAAAGTATTTTTTTTTTACTTTTAAACTGTAGCTAACTGCTTGCATATTGATGCAAATGCAATACCGGCTTTTATAATATGGTATTGCATTAGAGATCAGGATTGGATGATTGTGCCCCCCAAAATTTTGTGTCCAGGGCAGTTGACCCTCTTACCCAGCCCTAGCTATGCTGCTGTACCCCTTTTGCAGAATAGCCGTACTAGCTTGGGATAAAGCTTCACAGCACAATCTCACTCTACAGACATTCTGCATCCTGTCAGAGTAAAACTGTGTGGCAAACATGCTGAACAGGACAATGGCAGACCCTCATGAAAGGAAACTGGATCATTCTGTCTTCAATATTTGATCCATTTGAGTGGAGTTCCTCAAGTAGACTTCTTTGTCTCTTCTCTGAGCAATCATCTGGCAAAATTCTGTTTTAAGAGTCCATGCAAGAAGGCCTGGAAGACAGATGCAATTTTCTTCCTTTAACAGGGATGTTGTATATGCTTTTCCATCTTTTCCACTAATTGCCAGGGTACTTCTTAAGATTCAGAAGGAATCCCCAAGATCACTGTGGTAACTCCTTTCTGGCCCAGGCAACAGTGATTTTGCCTTCTTTTGGAAATGGTCAGGGGCAATAACCACAAGCTTTCAAACAGAATGGATCTACTCTGACAAGATCAGGGGTATTTGATGCAACCTAACCTCAATCAACTTCACCTGACTGCCTAGATGATAAGGTGGTAACTCCTGTTAGGCACCTGTTTGCATAAGATGTGCAGCAGGTACTAATGGGGACAATAAAGTCTGCTACTAGAAAATTGTATATTAGTGAATGGAAAAGGTTTTCTAGTTGGTGCCATTAAAATAACCAGCACCCATTCATGGCTTTGTTGTTCTCTGCTTTTACAATATTTGTGTGAGTTACTATCCTATGTCCTTAATCCTCTATCAAAGTTAATGTATCAGTCATATCTGCCTATAGATCCTCATCTTTCAATGCATTCTTATGTCAAAATGTTTTTGAAAGGGGTTTTGCATAAGAGACCTCCAAGAAAACTGGTCTCTTCTCCTAGAGATCTTAATAACCAATTCATCTGGCTGACTTCAGGCTCTTAATACAGAAAACTGTTTTACTGATTGCTCTGATACCTGCAATATGAATATCTGAGTTGCAAGCTTTTATGGTAAGGCAACACTATCCCATTTTCCACAGAAACAGGGTTTCTTTGAGAACTAGCCTTCTTTTATGCCTAAAGTGGTATAGTTTACTTTAAGCCAAATTATTCATCTCCCCTTTTTCTTTCTTGAACCTAAAAATGAAGGAGAAAGATATTGCATACCTTGGATGTCCACAGAAAACTCGGGTGCTATCTTGATAGAACCAACTTTTTCAGATCTTTAGATCAGTTGTCCGTTTCTTGTGAAGGTAAGAAGGGACAACATTTATCAAAACAGACTTTTTCCAAAGGGTAGTTTCAGACTATTACCTTTTGTTATACTTACCACAAGAAATCTATTGCAGACATGGTCACGGCCCACTCTACCAGGGCCTTGGCTTTATCTATGGCTTTTTGGAAAGCGCTGAATTCTAGAAGTATTCTAGAAGCAGCAACTTGATCCTGTAGATATACATTTACAAGGCATTACAAGCTTGATTCTTTCCCTAGGTCTAGATCAGGCCTTGTTAGGACCATTCTCCAGGGCCCTTCCCCTTCCATCTCTCAAATGTCATAATCTAGAGTAATCTACCGCATAAGTAAGGCTACTGCATTGATCAGCGTAATGAACATAGTACAATTATGTAGATAAACTTACTATTAACGGTAGATGTTTAACTGATCACTGCTGTTGTAGCTGCTCCCTCCTTCCACCCCCCCCCCCAGGTTTTTAGTGTGTTCTTTATGCCAGGGTGTAAATACAATTTTTTTGTTATCTTTAGCATTCTGCTTTCAGGACCCAGCCTCCCTATCTCTGCTGGTATGAAAGCTGTGAAGGGCTTGGCACCCATACTTGCTATTTTAGTAAATTCAGCACAAGCTGACTTGACAGTCTGGGCACATGGAAGGTGCTTTGAAGCTTTGGAAGCTTTCTGGCTATTATATCCTTGACAGGATATAACCCATATAGATAAGGCTGTTGCAGCAGTGATCAGTTGAACATTTAATGTTATGGTAAGTTTACTTACACAATGTACTTTCCCGCCAGTCCCAAGAAGGGTAATGCAGGATAGACCAGGGAAGAATTTAAGGCTGCCCATCCAAATATCTAGGCTTTTCCTTGAAGGTGATAATGGTGTTACGATGATTGGCATGTAAGTGGAATTTTGTTTCAGAAGCAGGAGATACATTGGGATGTCAATCCATAATGTCCATGTAGCTTATTTATCTGTTAATGAAGATTTATTTATTTTAACCAGGGATTTGAGGAACCATTTGCTCTCCAATGGAATAAGAGGTCTAAGAGGGTCATATATTTCAAGCCAAGAGAAAGGCTAGACACTTATATGCCCATATGGTCTGCAAAGGAGATACTGTGAGCTATAGATAGAATTATCTGTTGACAGGCCCTGAGTACTACCAACTGGTGTATTACTTCTCCCTCTAGCCTTCCCTCAGGATAGGCCCTGGGTGCCACCAACTGCTGTATTACTTTTCCCTCTAGCCTTCCTTCAAGGGTAAATTCCCTCTACAACAAGTCAATATATGGACCCACCTCCTTGACTACCTCCTTCAATTTCTGTAAGGTAGGGTCTGAGAACTGAGCCTTCCTCAACTCCTCCTTAGCTCCCCTTCCATAACAAATATTGTACTGTCTGCCATTGGAGCCTCAAGTTCTGCTTGACTATTATCACCTACATCTCCACATGGAGTATCAACTTTCGCTTGTTGTGTCTCAGTCCCCTCTTTGTTGATAACGGCTTGCTCCCCCCACAGAGGTATCCACATTACCAGTCCTAGATGGAGGTGTGGCCATTGGCTGAGGCTACCCTGTATTATCATCCCCCTATGGTTGCCTCCATGTGTGGCTGAGTGTAACATCATGCACACAAGATACTGCATTGCTAAAATCATTACCTATTAGAACACTAGCATGGATGTCTTCAAACAATGCTAGCAGGTAGTTCCCTTGCCTATTCTTAGCCTAGATAAATTCTGGGCAAAGGTACTTGAAAAGGTTACTGATCCATGGCCACAAATGAAGTGGACTGCCAAAGTAAGTAGTGCTCTTGTCTATGACTTCCTTTCCCCTACCAGGGTAGGATACAGCCTTTTGTGAAGTTAGAGACAGCTGTAGCCTCTAGACAACTTAACACTGTCATAGTGCTAGCCCTGCCTGATGCTTCCTGAGATCTTTGTTCTCCTCTTCCTCAGTGGGCAGTGAGACTATATATGCCTTATCTGGTTGAATCGGAAACATTTAACCCCAAAATCCTGAGTGTGTATTAGAAACTGTAGCTTCAGCCTTTTTCATATGTAACCTGCTTTAATGGCCTAAACTGCTTTCATGGGGCCCCCTTATACATGAAGCAGTGTTAGTGGACCCTTCCTATACAGTGGCAACTTGCTAGCTAGATTGAAGGTGAAATTGAAGTGTATTAACCCACCACCGAGTTCGAGCAGGAATGGGCATGCCCGCCGTGATTGACATGCCGGAGGGCGGGGATTAACAAAGGCAATGTGCCGTAATTGACATGCAATGCAAATATAACAGTAAATCGTCCAGATTTATGCCTAATTTTTGCTCTGTTCCTAATAAAATTTGTGATTTTCCCTGTTTTTGGGCATTTGTCCCTTCCATTAACTTAAGTTTTGTCCAGATTTGTCCCTTCCATTAACTTAAGCTTTGTCCGGATTTCTTGCAGTGACAGGTTGAGAGCTATGCTTATTTGTGAGGATCTTAAGTAGCAGTTCCTTAAAATTTTATCCCACACGAGTCCTCCGTTCTCTGTGATATAACCCAATTAAATTAATTCGGGCATCTGAAGAAATTTGGCTGGACTTAAAATGCCCATGTGTGTCCTGTGTATGCCCCTTGTTATATCTGTAACTAGCAAACAAAACCTGGAACACACTGAATAGATCTTGGCATGTTAAGTACTCCTATATAGTAAAGGTTGTGAATTTAAGTTGTCGTTGAAGTAGTGTATTAGCTCTGCTGCACTTCAATCAGCTGAAGTAGCTTCCATGAGAATACTTTAGTTCAACCAGTGTTGGCAGCAGTCAGACTGCTACTGAAGTATTTTGTTTATCAGTTCAGTCAACAAACTTCATTCCTTTACTTGGCTGTTTTTTAAACCTTGCCACCCCTTTCCTATGTTACTTGTGGCTGTTAGGTTCAAGCTCATACAGTGGATCAGGATGTTGTGGGTGTCTGTCTTTTAGCCTAAGTTCATGAAATAAAGAAATAGGCACATGCTAAATGTATGTGTTTTCTTGTTAACCGGACAAACAGTACTTCCCTTTGGACTTTTGCTGAAATAAAAAAAAAAAATATTTTGCTTTCACAGCAATTGCATCTTTTTGTGCACTCGAATCTTTTTGTGCAATTAACTTGTGTTCCGCATATCGCAAATATTACATTGTGTTATGGTGGCATCTTTCAATCAAACGGTGGGAAGTGCAGTCAAAATGCTCGCAGGCAGAGTTTGGGCGGGGCTTGCTACTGCGCATTTGGTGGGTTAATACACTTCAATTTCGCCAGATTGGGACCCCCCCCCCCTTCCTCCCCATCTACTCAGCAGTGTTATACTTGCAGTCTGTCAACCAAGACCTCATGTCCTCAGGCAAAATACTGAGGGTTTGTTGTATGAACAAAAGATCTGCAAGTATTTCAAATGTGGTGACTTAACATCCACCCACCTATATTTGAAAAATAAATGTTGATTTCTGCAATATATTCAGTTGCACTTTCATCTGCCTTTCTTCTATGTTCTCTAAATTTCTTTCTGTATATCTTTGGGGTCAGCTTGAAACATGCAAGCAAATATCTTTTAATTTTGTCACAATTTAAACTATCAATATCACTAAGTTTAGAAACTGCTTGCATTGCTTTGTTAGTGAGCAAGGAAGTTACCAGTCTCACCCACAGCCCTTAATCAACTTGGTGCTGAATACTTACCCTTTTACATGCCTTAAAAAGCAATCCAAACTATCCCTCCTTTATACTGAGAAAAGGTTTTGTGCTGACCAGGGCTACTCAGGTTTAACTTACCTACTCCCATATGGCTCAGGTATCTCTAGTGAAGAATGATCATCTCTCACTCATGCTGACGTTGCTTCTCTTTATCCTTTGTCTCCAGCTGCTGGATTCTCTCTGCTGCTGCAATTTCCATACATCTCATTTCAAGTGCAAGTCTTAATAATTCCAGTCATGCTCTGAGGTCCCCCTGGGATAAAACAGATTGCATTTTGTCTGCAGACCAACAACAACTCCTGCTAGGCTGTCTCAATATTACCTTCAAGACATGCACAAAGCTGGCACCATCTTCTTTTTGTGCATCTGAGCATGTTGGATTCCATTTGCTTTGCACTCCTGTGTTAGTTGTGCCAAAGAATTGTTGTGCAGTTGTCAGAAAAGCACATTTTCTATTTTCCTAAACTAAAATTAAAATAACTGTTGAGTACAAGCCTCTCTCTCTCTGAGGAGGGGGGGGGGGTGCAGGGGCCTGCTAGCAGTTGAAAGTAAATTCTATGTTCCTTTTTTGCGGTTTTCTTCCACTGTCGAGATTTTGGTTGTCGGTGATGTGGTGTCGGCCATGTGGTTGTCGGTGTTGTGAGCTTTCGATCTTGACAGGTAGATCCATATCTATATCTATCTATATATATCTATATATATATATATCTATATATATATATATATATATATATATATATATATACACATAGACACACACACACACACACACACACACACACACATATATATATATATATATATTTGTATATGGATCCCTGTCAGATGATACAGTTTTCAGAAACTCAAAATTCATATGGTAGGGACCATATGATCAAGTTTTTGAAAACTTGAAGTTTTTAAATGGAGATCGTAGTACAGTGTGGATTGGGAAATATACCCATTTCTTCACTGTAGTGTGATCTCGGAGTTGTTATATATAATTTGCAGGGGGTGTGGGGGGGTACAGGGGTGCTTACTCCCCTGCAAAAATGCAAAAAAAAGGTGAATTTTTGTGTGTGTGTGTTTTTTTTTTTTTTGATGTTCGAGTTTTCAGAAATTGGTCATATGGTTCCAACCATATGAATTTCAAGTTTCTGAAAACTGATATGGATCTATATATATATGGGTCTACTACGGTTGATTGAAAACTCACTTGACTGAAAATAAAATTACTAGGACCACTTCACTGAAAGCTCACTTCACTGAAAACTTATTTCTTTGAAACTATTTTTGTTGAAAGTTATAAATGGCCTTTTCCCCACTGTAGTGCGACACTGGAGTTAGTAGATCAAGTAAGGGTAAAGTAAAGTAAACTATACACAGTGATGCTTACAAGTGCAATGAATAACTGTTTTCAAAAGAGAATTTATAACCAAAATATGTGGGAGACTGTGCCCCCCACACCCCCCTTGCTTTATATACTAACTTCAGGATCGCACTACAGTGGGGAAAAGGCCATTTATAACTTTCAACAAAATGAGTTTCAGTCAGGTGAGGTTTCAGTGAAGTGAGGTTTCAGTGAAGTGGTCCTAGTAATTTCATTTTCAATCAAGTGAGTTTTCAATCAACCGTAGTAGACCCATATATATATATATATATATATATATATATATATATATATATATATATATATACACATATATATATATATATATATATATATATACACACACATATATATATATATATATATATATATATATATATATATATATATATATATAAACTTGTGGCTGAGTGGATATTCACATACCTTCAGTAACAAAGCTGTTTCAAGCTGAAAAAGTTAAATTTCAGCATCCCCACCAACTGCTCAGAAAATATGTGAAAAACGGCTGGCAGAGATATGGTTTGAATCCCACCACTACCCACCAAATATGTAACAAAGGGTGGATGGACAGGGTTTGAATCACTCAAATGCTACCTTAAATGTCATAGATTGATGGCAGCACTGCTGCCAATATGAAGAAAAGTCCTAGATGGCATCAGAATATGGTCTCTTGAATCACACCCCTTGTACACAGATGGTTAAATTAAAAGAAAGTGCACACAAATCTAACTCAGTAATCAACTCACAAAATGCAACCTGGTTTTAAGAGCATACATGGAATATGCACTGCTGTTCTAGGCATGCAGTTTCAGCATTCACCCCCAGATTAGACTGCACACAGGTGACTTGCAGAGCCAAGCCTTTGGTCTAGTACCCCAAGCCCCTTTTTCACTACTCTCACTGTAAACTAGAGTGCCTTCCAGTGTCCCTTACTAGTGGTGACTGCATCTCACAAAAGTTATTATTTCTAAACACACATACACACATTTCCAAGGAAAGGTTGGTAGATTTTTTTCATTTCTTCCTGGCACAGTAGTGCTGTCACCACCCTGAAATGGCTAGGGACCTCCAGAAACCTGCACATTTTAATTAAATCAAATATGAAATAATACACTTTAATATTTTCAGTGGTAGCAAGCCCAATCATTCTAGCTAAGTAGACATGGGAGCCATAGCTTGTTAAACTATAATGGTAAATTATAACATTCCTACCAGCAGTACACATATTATGAAAAGACCAGCCAAAAGAACTTAAAATGCATAAATAAACTTAACTCAAACATTAAGGCAAACAGTGTAGTTACAGCTTAAACATGCAGAGGATATAGAATTATACAAAGAGTATCAAAATAACAGTTACACAGACAGGAATATTTAAAGAAAGATTACTGCCCAGGTTAGTACATACATCTAATTACCTCTAGCTTAAAGAGTACCAAATCCTTACTGTTATAAGTTCCTAGAAGATAATACTCATTAACAACAGATAGCAAACTTACAGGGAAGTGGACACCTCTATATTTTCCAAGCAAAGACAACACAAAACAAGATCAGTTTGAAATATATACATTCCATTTCCTCCATTATGCTCCAAAAAAAAACATTACATCATTCTATTTACAGAAAACAAAACATCAGCTTATTTTAGTAGTTTGCTTTCCCTTCTTACACCTGTAAAGAGCCAGGGTTCAACTGCAACAACCCAGAACAATAGAAACTACCAATGCATAGGCTCTCTTAATTATCTGTTAATTATCTTAATTATCTGTATTTTAATATCTGCTTTCTTTTCACAGTTCTAGTCAGCTACTTTGATTGAAATAAACTGTAATTACATTGTATGATCTGCTAGCAGAGACAATGCAAGAGGTTATATATTCAATTTCAAACAATAGCATCTCTGGTGGCAGATAGGGATAAAGCCCGATGACCCAGGCTACCTGAGTTTGATTAGTTGGTTAGGCCCCTGACAGATTTGGCAGGAAAGATGGAGTGTTCCTATCCTGGGAGGGATGGGCATACCAATATTTCTAAAGGAGTTCTGGAGGACTGCTTTTAAATATTGCTTTTATAAACTTTGAATGTTGCTAAAACAACAGGTCTAGCATTAATATGTATTTTTGAAGGATACGAAGTCTGAAACTCAAATGCTAAAAATACGAGGTGAAATTCTGGACATTCTGTGAAAATCTTCTTCTCTACCCTTTCCTTCCATACCTCTCAGCTGTCCGTAATTTACATCATCCCTCCTAACCATAATGCTCAAGTGTACCTCATTATAAAGAAGGTTCAAATTTTGAGTCTTTAAAAATCCATGTTCCACATCTTTTCACATTGACATAGACTGTAACACATTTAGTGTTAAGAACTTTTTTTAAATCGTATAAGCGGTAAATAATACCAAATTATATTAATTCATCAAAAGATATTCTAATTACTATAAATAACTTATTTAACTATCACATGAGCTTTCTTATCAAAGATGTTAGTGATTTGTTAGCAAGTGTTCCCACATTTTGCACATATGTCCCACGTTATGATAGGTAGTGGTCCACATTTTGGAGATGGAAGATTGAAAGCTATGCTTAAAACATTAGATTTTTTTTTTTATTTATTTAAAGGTGGTGGACTATGGTCAGTACTGTGTGCATGTTTTGTACACAAATATCTTATTGGAAGTTCTTGAATTTTTTGTCAACTGCCTTGTGGGAAATGACATATGATCTCTTTTGCATTTCAGCTGGATCTTTTTTTTTCTTACCACTACCTTTTGATACAACGCTTGGTTTCCACCTGGATGCTTTGACCCCTGTACAAAAGGCCGGATAAAAGCGATGTCCAGAGTATGTATACTTGATTCTTATTATTTCAGAAGTAAAAGTCCAGTATATTTCACCAGGATGTTTTTCAGCTGTAACATGCCATAATAACAATGACAAGCTTTCAAGCTGCTAAAGCTACTGGGTAATATCTAGAGATGTGCTGCACTGGAAGCTGCGAGGTTAGAATTACAGTCTTAATCCCCAAGGGGGACAAATGAACCCCTGTATTTCTGAGTTGTGTCTGACATTTAACCATTCAACATGGAAACTTATTTTCTTAGTTTGTTTTATGCCATGTTTGCCTTTTTAATGGACTGTGATCAGATGTTTAACTTTACATTTGTTATATGAGTATATCTGATTAGTATAAGAACATTGAAACTGAAAAGGTATTATTGCATTTAGCCTCTTGTAAGGTTTATCTGTGATTAATTTTGCTTATCTTAATAATGTCTTTTTTTGAGATGTTTCTCAGGTCTTCACTAAAGCTGCTTTAGAAAAAAGCATGCCCCAGTGGCTTTAATTTATGTGCTTTTAGTACCATGGTTTAACATTTTACATTATACTCTGTTTTTATTTTGGGTGATGTAGTGAATATGATAAGTATTGCAATGATCAAAAATACTCCTTTGTTGTGCTGTCAATGCAAGAAAAGTAAACATCCTCTATATTTTTCCAGAAAAAAATATTTTTGACTTGTGCCATGCCTTGGCTACAATGCCATGCTTTCAAGCAGCTGAAGCCGTGGGGCCATCTTCAGAGGTGAGCTGTACTGCAAGCTTTGAGGTTAGAATTGTAGGCTTACATGTGTTTTATAGCTGAATACTCTATTATTACCTAAACATTCTGTAACAAAGTCTTAAAGGGGATAGAGACAGACACTTTCAAAGAGAGAGCCATTGGTTTTAGTTCATGTGGTTTTACTGCCACAATGTGACATTTTGTGTTATACTCTGTGTTCATAGTGGGTGCAATGATGAACTTACATTCAATATGCTGAGTACAATAATGGCCTAAAATATTTCTTTAAAGAGTCGTCAGTACATCTGAAAATTTTTTTTAATTAAACTATAATAGAAAAAGGTAAATATGTGCATGTTTCTTTATGATTGAAACAAGCAAGTAGATGAATTTTGTGGCTGAGGGTCAAGATACATCTGTAATAATAAGGTGTGTGGTTGCAGAGAAATTGTCCTTTATTACTGTTAGTAGTCTAATATAGATAGTTCAATACTCGGGTTTTGCCATTTGTTTCACAAAGAAAGTATACTTTTTATATTGTTTTCAATCTGACAAACTATGCATGGATGTGAATCATGACACTGGTGCATTCTTATGAAAAAAAAGAACCAAAATGTTATTCTTTTGTAGGAACAATTACTGTTTTCTGTCATTTTTAACATCTAGTTTCCCTGATATATATTTGGCTATGCAAAACAAAATGAAAGCATTGTTACCAAGGGATCCTGTCCTACGTATTTCATAGAAATAAGTTGAAGCAGTACAGATAGATTGTTGAATGAAGTTAGGGTAGAATTTAGGCCACAGTGACTTTTGTAAATTGACGGAATAAATAGTTGAGTTTTAAAAGTAAAAAAATAAGGTTATAGATATGTAAAGCTTGTGTAATTTTAGACAAAAAAGCACTATGTATGTATGTATGTATAAAAGTAATCTTTTAATTCCCTGTATGTGCTAATATATAAAAGAATAACATTAAAAAATATATTTTTCAATAAATTTTAAATTCAGCTTCACTGTTGTCTGCAGAGGTTGGAGCCCAGTTCAATTAATATTTCATATATATTTAAAACAGTAGCATTCTCTGAAAACATCAAGAATACATATGGAACCCTTTTGGAGATATAGGATTTTAAATACAAAGAACAAAAAAAATTCCAAGAACAGACAATATTTTGGGGTTAGACCTGAAAATACTTAACGGTTAAAGGGTTAAGTCTCAGACTTGACTGTTTGTGGACCCATTTGTTTTGCTGAGGTGTAGGAGATCAAGGATTATTGGATCTTTAACAGCACTGAATGATTAGACATAAATTGCCATGTGAAAGTTTGTAAGAGTATAGGAATAGGTTCAAGCCTATATGACAGTTGAGGGTCTTTAGTGAGTCAGCTTATGATATATTTGGATAGCTACATACTAAACAGGGCATTATTTGTTCTAATCAGGGCAGAGTATAGAGGAATGATAACCTCTTTTTTTTCTGGATGAGAACAAATGTGTCTGTTTAAGTCGATATTCAATACACCACTGATTTGAAAGATTCAGCTCTTGTACTAACATTTCAGACTCTGAGTGAGCAGCAACTCCCAGCTTGCAGTTATTGACAAATTTAGCTACATGTCTGTGTGGATATGTCCTGTGCATAACTGTCTTTAGGACATCAGATTTAACCGATAATTGTTTAATACTGCAAATTCTAATTTAGATCACCCCTGGATTAGTTAGTTATTTATAGCTTATGCACTGGTCCATATGTGAGTGCAGCTCAACTAAAATGTATGGTTCAAAAGTAACAACAATTCATAAAAGGGTATGTTAGCTTTCCTGACTTATTTGGTGGAAGCTGTTGTAATTGTGCAGCTATGTAGCATATGCAAATCCTATTACAAATAAGGGAACCTGACTGACATGGCATCTGCATTTTTTGCTAATTTCTGGCTTGCCAAATGCATCTGGTAATTACATGCTATTATCTTTACAGATTCCACACCAAAGCTCAAGAATTATTTCTATCCATAGAATCATGGATCACCAACTCTCAGCTTATACTAAATCCCAACAAAACAAAGCTCCTTCACTTCTGTCCAACAAAATCCACCTCATCTTCCCAACCATTTACCATCCTATCCAAAAAAACTGCTATCACCCCATCAACTCATGCCAAGTTATTAGGCATAGAAATTGACAGCAACTTAAAATTCGATACACATATAGCACAAACCATTAAGAAGACTCACAAGAAACTAGGTCTTCTATATAGAAACACAATTCCTAACAACACACACAAAAATGTTACTATCGCTCATACTCATCTCTTCCATATGCTTCCCCAGTCCTAACCAACCTCCACAAGACTGAACTAGTCAAGCTTGAATCCTGTTATAATCAAATTGCTAGGTTTGCCACAGGTGCCTCTTACAGTTCGTATCACTGCTCATCTCTAAAACAGCTAGAATGGCTAGAACTCCCTCAACTACTGCACTTTAATCAATTAACCTTTTCCCATAAAATACTGCATCAACTAGACAAGACCCCCGCCCTCCAAAATCTATTGCAACCTTACTCCTCTTCTTGAGCCCTCCGATCCAACAACAAATTCCTTCTATTCCCCACCAAAGCAAATAATATAGCAGGGGAATCACTCTTTTCTAACTAAATTTCAAAAATTTGGAACAAACTGCCCACCCATATTACTTCCTGCAGCTCTATAACTCACTTTAGAAAACACCTAAAATCACACCTGAAAGATACCTTGCTTTGCTCCTGTAACAGTCCTGGATAGACCTCCAAGGTATATCTCTACCTATCCACTCATTCCTTGCTATCCCCTCTAATCCTTTCAAATCTACATTACCCAACTATGCAATACATCACTCATCCTGTATAATATCATTTTTATCTGTATGCCTCTTTACACTGTTCGTATTTCAGATTTCGAATTTCTAAGTTCTTTTTGTCAACTTTGTAAGCTTTGGTAAAATTTGTAAAACTGTGTAAGCTTTTGCTATTTTTTTTTTTTGAAGTTTTTTGTAAGTTTTGTTAAGTATTTCCAAGTTTTTGTAAATTTTAATAAACTTGTGTAAGTTTGTAACTGGAGCTTTTCTCCCAGAGCCTCCGCTGATTAATGGACATGTGTCCAATCAGACTTTCCTGGTTAACAAATGTAAAATAATAATAATAATAATAATAATAATAATAAATAAATAAATAAACAATAAATAATAAATTCCTGATTTGGTTAATACAGACTACAATACAGAAAAGAGAGCTGGAAGGTAACATGATATTCCTTAACTCTTTTAAGACAGTTTGATGTATTATTTACCTTTGACATGCTGTACTGTGTCACTGTAATTAAATTAACAATGATTGAGCGTAGATTGTGTCCGTTTCCCATTCTTTCAGTAGACATTGTTAGGCTGTGGGTAATTATGCAAGTAACATTAGTGAGAAGAGGGCAGCCAGACTGTACTTTTCAAAAGTTATTCTGGAAGCATTAGAACTCTACAGACTGCATTCTTGGGACAGACAGTATCACATCCTCTACTATTTTTTCTTTTATTTTATACTTTCTTTTGAGGATTGAATTTACCTTCTATTTAACCATAAGCCATATGAAAAATAAAAATACAACTGGTTTGGGATTTACTCATTCCCTCCAGTACAGCCCTTTGGAGTGTGTACCTTTAACTCCCAGTGGGTGTGGCTTCAGCCTTTAAAAATGAAGTTATTACCTTAGAGTTCTAACAAACAGTCATTGACAGAGGCCATATAGCAATACATTTGTGTTTGCCATCATGTATGCTTCAAGATAAAATATTCTGATACCTTGTATGTAGCATGGTTTTGGAATTATTAATGCAAATATGAACAGGCAATATTTGATGCCTAGAGGCGCAGTAGGCAGTAACTGCAGAAACGCCTGGAGACGTCACTCAGCTGTAATGAGTTAATGCGTTATGCAGTTTCATATTGCCTGGTTATGATGTTGCAGTTTACTTTTATCCACATTGCTGTGCTCCAAGACTGATTAAAATATTGTTATAAACATGCTAAATATTGTTATTTTTTTAACAATAAGAGACAGTGGGTTTTGAGCTTCACACATAAGTAAATTAGGTGCCCCCATTGTCCCACTGAAGTAGCAACATCAGTGGTAACATAAATACATTTGTAAGAATATTACTCTCATAATTCCAATCACTTTAAGAGGCATATGCAATAAACAAAAGGTGTGTTTCTTTGCAGGTAGTCTAGGGACATTATGTGTGGTGTAAATGTATTGCAAAATGGAAGCATTATCAGCACATATGAAGCACTACAGCAAGTTACCAACTAAGAATTATTACTAAACCATGTTTGATTCACAAGCTATCTTATTAAAGGGCAGCATGACTAAAAACAGTAATTTAATTCTGATTCTTCATTTTTTCAGATCATAGACAGTATAAGAATGTGCTAGAAGAGGTTGCAAAGTGAGCCCACTGCCAGCACTGTAATTGATTACCATCTGTGAAGTTGCTGCATACCAAGCAGAGGTCAGAAATTAGCTTGTGTCATCAGATAGATAATTAGAAAAGAGGATTTTTAATGTGCTGCCTTTAAATAAGTCATTTTGTTGAACACATACTTTGGATAGTAATGCATAATGAGAATCATGCTGCTGTGTTCCATATGCAGTGCTAATGCATTTGGAATGTGAGTGAATGCACTGTCTGCTCCTCATCCTCCTATGTCAGATGCTGGCGTTCTTTTAAATGGAACTCCTTGGAGCTCAGTCATAATCAAACATACCATCTCCTGAATAATGAATGCAGTGTCCTTTGAACAATGAATATCTGCATAACAATTCAGAAGGACAAGTCACTGCGCAGAGAGAAATGGCACCATCACATAAGAGATCATACGGCAAAGATGATAAAGCCATATAGAAAATGGAGGATGCTGCATTGTGGCAGCAGCCTATATCGGACACATATGCCTACTGCATGTCTAAACAGAATAGAATGAGGTTGACAGATTTCCATACAAGGTAAAATATAACAGTTTACTGTGCTGAGGAATCTACTTTGACCCACTGAAAGCACATTTCTATGAAACTGAAATAAGTGATCCCAGTTCCTCTAAAGTGTGTTTAAATGAAAATGCACTTTCGCAAAACTCAGTTCACCGAGTACTTGTTATAGATCATGATTCAGTGAGGATAAGGAAATATTCCCTTTTCCCCACTGTAGTGTGACCTTGGAGTTAGTGTATATGTAGTGGGGGTGTTGTGGGGGCACAGCCCCCCACATGGGGAGTACAGAGGGGGCTTGCTCCTCTGCAGAAATGTGTTTGTGTTATTTTTGTGTATGTGTGTACGTGTGTGTGTGTGTGTGTGTGTGTGTGTGTGTGTGTGTGTGTGTGTGTGTGTGTGTGTGTGTGGTTTTTTTGTTAGTGTTTGGTGCACTAAGTTTCACAAAAGTGCGTTTTCATTGAAACGCACTTCTGCGGAACTGGGATCACTTATTTCAGTTTCATAGAAATGTGCTTTTAGTGGGTCAAAGTAGACTTGTGCTGTTACATATCCTCACTTTGGAAAATGCTCATAACCAAATAATCTGCGGACCATATAGTAGATATGCACTGAATTATTATTTAATTGTAACTCACCCGCAGGTGTAGCTGAAGTAGATATGGGTTCTTTCCTACCTGACTCTCTTGACACCCTATAGGCACAACACACCAAAGTGGCAAGATTGACAGATTTTATTCTAGGTGACACATCTAATTTAAAAGGCAATAGCACAACCCCAAACAAATTATTTCAACAGTGCACCAGTTAGCAATAATGCAAGGTGAGATATGCATGCAATGAAACATCCATTCACCCTCTTTCCCAGAACTCAACAGAAAAAGGTCTTGACATTCAAACATGCACAAAGAAGGCAATATCAATGAGCAGTAAAGCTTTATAATGCAGCAATACAAACCCGGGAAAAATGCAATGTCATTAAGCAATAAAAGAGTTATAATACAACAATACAGGTATGAGAAAATGCAATATCATTGAGCAGTAAAATTCATGAAGGCAGCAGTACTAACACGAGCAAAATGCAGTGTCTTTGAACAATGAAGATTTATAATGCAACAATACAAATATGAGAAAATGCAATGTCATTGAGCAGCAAAAATCTTGAAGGCAGCAGTACTAACACGAACAAAATGCAATGTCATTGAACAATGAAGATTTAAATGAAGATTTATAATGCAACAATACAAATATGAGTAAATGCAATGTCATTGTGCAGCAAAATTCATGAAGGCAGCAGTACTAACACGAGCAAAATGCAATGGCATTGAACAATGAAGGTTTAAATGAAGATTTATAATGCAACAATACAAATATGAGAAAATGCAATGTCATTGAGCAGTACTATCACCCTCAACCACCTTGATCAATTCTAACCAGACCAACTATGAAACACTCTATTATACCCTGTTCACTGGCCAGTGATGACTTACAGTCGTGCTGTCAACATGATGGGGCCCAAGTTGGAGCTCATATGGATCCCAGTTTTTTGTAATCCACAAAGCATCTAGGGGGATCCACACTCTTATAATAATATAAAATGACAGCCAGAGCCTCTCACCACTCCATCGAGAATATCCTAGTGACCAGGCACCATGGTTCCTCTGATGAGAAAAGTAGAAAAATCACCTGCCAAAGCTCTGGTAATCATCTATGGCTTCTCTGTACTTGGCCCAAAGGAACTAATTTACTTGCTGAATCATATGCAGGCATGGAAGTACTGGTTTCAGCCTTCTCTCCTGATTCCACAAAATACCATCATGCGGGATTTCAGCAACAAGCAGACACAAACTGTTACTTCACTTCCCTGCCCCAAAGCACCAGAGAAGAAAACCCAGTCATGCTGCAAGACCCTTTTCCCTTCAGCTAACAGTTTCAGTCTTCCCCCCTCCAGCTAGTATCTCATACCCATCGTTCACTTTCGAAATTGTCTTTTATATTCATGAAACAGCTCCACCTTGTGGTCTAATGAAAAACTACAGTCTAGTACTTCTACAATGAAATATAGTGGGAGTTACATAATGAAGGAATAACTGGCTATTTTAACTGGAATATTTTTGATGGACTTTGTTGTGATGGTCTGAATTAATGTTTTTACTGATGATGTTTACTGGACTTGCATCAGAATTTCTGCAACAAATAACATTTTCTTTTAAAATGGATTTTAATTTAAAATGTAACATAGATTGTTAAGATAATAGAGATTTGCAACCAATGGCATGTTCAGCTTCTCCAGTGAATTAGTCCGATATTTCAATAAGTGCATACAGTTAGAGATAAATGTATGTAGATGCATTCAGTTAAGGCAATAAAGGAGAACAGTCTGTCTACTTAGTGACAGTTATTTGTTCCCTCAACTACTAATGTTGTATAAACTGCATTCTTGCACATATTATAATTCATTGGTTTGCAGTCTTATAATATCAGCAGCAGGCTATGTGATAAGCTGAGTCTGCACTTTGTATCATTTTATCTGTGTGATGCATTCAAACAACACTCCAAGTTTTATTAATGCCACTTAACTGTGTGTGTGTGTGTGTGTGTGTGTGTGTGTGAGTGTGTGTGTGTGTGTGTGTGTGTGTGTGTGTGTGTGTGAGTGTGTGTGTGTGTGTGTGTGTGTGTGTGTGTGTGTGTGTGTGTGTGTGTGTGTGTGTGTGTGTGTGCTCACATGCATATAAGTAGTTGATCTTATTTACTGCATATTAGCTTGTTTATCACTCATATACTGAAGTCTTGGTATTATGAACATTATAACACCAGGTGGTCTGTTTCCCACACCCCACTATATCCTTTGCTCTATGTTCCTGTCCCCCAATAGTCTACTTCCAAGACTATGTCCCCTTTTGGAAATTCCTGGATCCACCACTGTGCACCTCAGTGACTGTTTCTCTTGCTTTTTCCTAATTCTGGAGGTAAGTGGTTGAAAGTAGAGACCCATATTGCCTTCACACTTAAGGATGAAGCCACAAAATTCCATTTTGTATTCACAAACTATTTTTGCTGTCCTCCAACTGAGTTGACTTTAAAAAAATGGACATATATTTCGAAATGTTTCATCCCTCTTAATAAATGTATACATCATTTTCCTTGGTACCCTCCCAAACTACTGTTTTTAGATTAGCAATCATCTCCATAACTAAATTATGCGCCTATTGTGTTAGAAGCTTCAGTTTAGACAGCTGTAGACAAAATACAGCGTGACAAAATTACAGTGTTTCTGAATGATGCAAAAAAAATGGCTTTGTATTAGTATAGTACCTCGCAGGATGTACAGTAGCAAATCCTGCCTAAACCTCACCCACCACCCAACAATCGATGATGTCTTAGTAAACTTATGTAATATTCATACCAATGGTGGCATGACTATTCATTGCCTATTTGTGGTTTACCCTTTTCCTCAATGTAGTGTGATCTCGGAGTTGGTATATGTAATTTCCTGAGGTATGGGGGTGCAGCCCCCCCACACACATAGGGGTCAACTGCAAAAAAACAAGGGAAAAAAATAATACTTGCAGTTATAGTGCTGTTTCTTTAACATTCCTTACTTAAGCATGTCATTGTTTATTTATAGCTGAGTCTCCAGTTGCAACTATCAAGTTTCATTACAAAAAATTAAATTAATAAATTTAAAAAGGATGGATTTATTCCATTTACTATATGTATTATCAACAGTCAATATATGCATGATGTCACACTGAAATCTGCACAGCTGTCAATCATGTATATTTTCCATACAATGACACAACCCTCTCACCTGTCAGTCACGAAGACCATGCCCGCATCTGCACAGAATGGCCCCTGTAGAGTACAAACAGTATACCTGGCTACACCCTTTCTCATATAATCTCAACTTACTGGCTCAAGAATTCTGGAGTCTGGACAAAGCCAAAAATAATAGGGACCCAAGGCCCAAAATCTGAAACCGTTTTTAAAAATATTACTCTAACTCAGGTAAAAAGTTAACAGAACAACGGAAATCTACTGACTGGGTTATCCACTTACTGTAATCCTTAATGATTTACCAGAAAAATAAATAATAAAAAGGAGGAGCAGAGCAAATATGTGATGTAAATCAGGAGCAGTTTAGTTCATCCATCCATCTCAATCAGTAACCCGGCATTGTACTTCAATAAATAAAAAGTATAGGCACACAAACTCAAAATGTTTTGAAGCTAGCAATAACAGCATGCACCAATATCTAGAGCTCACTAAATCTGCCAATATGTATACAGATTAAAGATTATAAGAAGTGAAATGGGATTTGTTTTACAACATTACCCCTGCCATGCGCAGTAGCAAGGCTTGCCCAAACCCTGCCAAGGACCCAGCAGATGGTGATTTTTTTTCTATATCTTTGAATAAACATGTCGATGTTTTGTTCATCCACATGAATAATCATCCAGGATTTCCAGCATGCAGAAAGCAGATACTGCCAACTTGTTAGTTTACTAAAGCAACACAGGCCACAGTCCTTATGGTGTCAGCAACCTATAAGACTCAACAACAATCCAAAACAGCTGTACAAGGAAATCTAGTACCTACAAGAAATAAAGTGTTGTACACTTTGGAAATGTCATGGCCTGATTAGACATTATTAAGTTAAGCTCCCTTCCCTCCTACAAACATACACCATGGAAAAGTAATACAGGATGCAGATAAAGCGATATTTGGTATGTTACTATTTTTCAGCTTCTAGTAAAATGTTAAAATTCTAAAAGTTATGCAACACATACATAACCGGAAAAATCCTTCTCTTAATAGAAATTATTTTTAAAAAGTAGCAAACTCTAAAACAATTTATGCGCCCCCAATAGCAATCTCCATCTATGTGTCTTTGTTGTTACAAATGAGTACTTAAAACCTACAAATTTTGATGTAAAATACTGAACAAAATAAGTCTGGTCATGCCTTTCCAGTTGGCAAATGAGAACTTTTAATTTATTCCAAGAGTATAGCTAGCAATTGTATACACCTGACATATTCTACATGGCACACGTTGGTGATAACATATCTAGATGTACTGCATGGAGAATAAACAGTCATTCTGAAAATGAGGTTCATTAGCGATCCATTACTGAAAAGCTAAACATAACATGAATAGATGCCCTGGTCAGCAAGAAAAATAACATAAACAGACAATCGCTCACAAAGCTATATAACATGGGGTGATGAAATGTACAGTCTAAAATAAGCCCACATATCCCATCAACAACCTATTATTAAGACTAACAAACCATCAAAATAATACATTGATGTATCACTAAAAGTGTACTCTCCTGAGTAACACTGGCTACCATCAAATTTAAAGATGCTTCACATGGTTTATTCTGGTGTTTTGGATTTTAAAAATAGGTGTTCGCATTTTAATTGTGTTTACTTATACTACTGTTCTTAGAAATTCTGCAGTCTTTGATGTACTCTACATAATTCAAGAATATTATCAGCCAGAATGAATTAATTCCAGTAGATAATACTAATTATACGCTGTAAACCGTAACCATTAGATAACATGCTGACAGAATAATGCTGGGCATTGGGCACATAAGGTCATCATCTACCGCCGTGAGTTTGGACTAGCTCTTGGCTGTGGACCATAGGTAGGAGGGTTCATTTGCAGAACCCTTATTTAAAGGTGGTAGGTTCTTTAACTTATGTGAAATCATGAAAAACCTCACTTCAGTCTTTTCAGCATTCATTTTGATTCATGTGCTAAACGACCTAAAGATGTAAATAGAGTATATGGTGGAGTGTATGTACTAGTTATGCAGCAAGTTCATAAAAAAAAAAGTTATCAACATACATATTAAGAATAGTATGATGTCTGAGGGTTGAGAGTTTATGAATATGCTGAAAGGAAAGGAGCCAAGTATGAAGTTTGGGACATGCATGTAGTGATTATTTCGCATTGGTGATGAGTTGTTTTAGTGTGACTGCATAAGTTATTTTTCTGAGTTAGCTGGACAGCCAGCGAGGGGTGATTTTACCACCTTTCAATCAACAAGCAATGTATGTGTGATGTCACCAGCAAATCTGCATGGCATGTCAGTCATGCATTATTTGCTTGCTACATCACAGCCACTAGGCATGTCAATCACTCTGGCCATGCCCGGTTCTGCAAGAAATGACCGGTGGGGTACCACTGTAAAACAACATGATTGACATGCCATAAGAAACATTATTGACATGCCATAAAAAAAAAAATGATTGACATGCCATCCAGATTTACCGGTGATATCATGCTTACATCACTTGCTGATTGAAATGTGGTGAAATCAACCCCTGGTTGGCTGTGGAGCTAACTCAGAAAAAGAACTTATGCAGTCACACTAAAGTAAATTAAAAGTTCTCATTTGCCAACTGAAAAGGCATGACCAAACTGATTCTGTTCAGTATTTCACAGCTCAATTTGTAGATTTTGAAGTATTCAGCTGTAACAACAAAGACACATAGGCAGATGGAGATCGATATTGGGGGTGCATAAATTGTTTTAGAGTTTGCTACTTCTTAAAAATAATTTCTTTTAAGAGATAGATTTTCTTGCTTATTTGCCCATTGCATAAATTTTAGAATTTTGTTTCACATTTTACTAGAAGCTGAAAAACAGTACCATACCAAATATCATCTGCATCATTTAAGTATTACTTTTCTAAGGTGTGTGTTTGTTGTAGGAGGAAGGGGAGCGTAACTTAATAATGTCTAATCAGGTCATGACATTTCCAAAATGTTGTAACACTTTATTTCTTGTAGGTACTACATTTCCTTGTACAGCTGTTTTGCATTGTTGTTGAGTCTTATAAGTTGCTGACACCATAAGGACCGTGGCCTTGGTGTCTTTAGTAAACTAACAAGTTGGCAGTATCTGCTTTCTGTGTGCTGGCAATCCCAGATGATTATTCATTCATATGGACAAACAAAACATCAAAATGTAAGTTAAATCAAAAATACTTAGAAGTTCTGAATCATAAGGTAGTCATAAACCTGGAAAAATTAAAATTACAATCTTATGCTATAAATCCCAAATATCTACATAAAATAGCAGTAAGATCCAAAAAAATAAACAATCAAAATCTTACTAATAAGATTAAATATAAAAGTGATGGCTCAGTTAAGAATACATCTAACTTAATAGGCATATTAGAAGTGTTCAAAAACTACTATAAAGATATAAATAATAACACACCACTTTTGGAGACAGATAATGTAATAAATACTTTTATTCAAGAAAATATAACTACTAAGGTGTCAATGCAACAAAATAATATATTAAATAAACAAATAACACTAACAGAAGTGAAAGAGCAAATAAAAAATTTAAAAGATAATAAAGGTCCAGGACTGGATGGAATAATTCCTGAACTATATAAGATTTTTCCTGAATATATAATAAAGAAAATGATGAGTGCCTTTACTATGGTTAAGCAAAAATGTATAACACCCCCATCGTGGAAATACTCAATTATCTCCCCCATATTAAAACAAGGTAAGGACCCCAAACCTTGTGATTCATATAGGCCAATTTCGTTACTAAACACTGATTATAAAATTTTCATGACAATATTAGCTAATAGGATTAAAAATATTATCTAATCTAATACATAATGATCACACAGGGTTCATTCTTCATAGAAAAGTGCAATATAACATTATTAATTACTAACATTAATAGACATAGCATGCAAATACACAAAACAACTATTATCAGCCCAGACATAGAAAAGGCTTTTTATTCTATTAGTTGGTCTTATCTACAAAGAATTCTGATTGGTTTTGAATTCTCCTCAGATTTTGTCAACTTATTAATGAAAATTTATAGTAGGGCACAAACTTATGTGAAAATTGGATCATGTCTATCCTCACCATTAGAAATCCTCAAGGGAACTAGACAAGATTGTTATTGTTTGCTCTTTCAATGGAACCTTTTGCTACATATATCAGAAACGAGCAAAATATAAATGGCTTTCAAATTAATAAGGACTATTGTTCTAAGATACAATTATTTGCTGATGATATGTTGTTAACATTGGGTGATATTGATGGTTCTTTGCATGAAGTTATCAATACCTTAAGAAAGTTTGGAAGGATTTCAGGGCTTAAATTTAATCATAATAAATCCAAAACACTACTAATTAACAAAAAGATCAACAAAAACCTAAGATAGAATATCCTGTTTAATTGGGAGAAAGCTGCATTAGAATATTTTGGTGTCAGTATAAAGAGTACATGGAAAGAGTCTGTTAAACTAAACTTCAGTAATTTAATAACCAGCATCAGTGAACTAATCAAAAGATGGAATAAAATGTTCTTCACAATGGTGGATAGGCTCTCTTTAATTAAAATGATAATTTTACCTAAAATTTTGTTTTATATACAGTCATTGATATTACCCCCTCCCAAAATCGTATTTAGAAAATTACATTCCATGCTACTTAAATTTTATGGTTCCCCTTAAAACCTAGGATTGCATATAAATGGCACATTAGAGCTTGGAACAGTAATGGGATAGCATTCCCTAGCTTAAATCTTTATTCCAAATCAGTTATAATTAATGTAATATTACATTTAATCACACCTACCTATATCCACAAACACCAGCACAAAAGATAAATCCACAAACACAATCCAAACACTTTACCAGTAGTCTTTATTTTCGATCTGATAAAGTGATAGTAATTAACACAGACATCTGATATCAATTAATTAATCAAATGCTAATGTGATCACAGTATTAAAGTGACATTTGCAATAAATTCAAAGGCAAAGCAGTATAATATAATACACCACAAAGCAAACATTAAACTATATCCATAATAATAGTATTATACTAATAATTATTAAAATGTAATTTAAATACTTAACTCCAAATTAAGTCATAAGGCTTCAAAGTTTTAAATTTTAGAATCATTTTGGTCTCCAATTCAAGTAATTTTTTAATGTAATTTCCCCCACATCCAACAAAAAATGGTTTACCCAAAATACAAAATCTCAAACTATTTGGGCAACCATCATGTTTGTCAAGAAAATGTTTAGCCACATTTAGTCACTTTATGTGAGTATGTGTGTATATATACTTCTGATATTACATACATTTTTATGATCCTTTGAAGGCGAAAGGCCGAGGTACCAGATCGAAAATAAAGACTACTGGTAAAGTGTTTGGATTGTGTTTGTAGACACACCTACCTATATATCTGGCTGGAAAATAATACATGAGATTAATATAACTGATGTCAGAACTATATAAAGTCAATTTAAGTAACTATATGGAATAAGTAGAGTCATTTGGCTTTTACGTGAATTTTGTTTATTTAATAAGAAGTTTGATCATTTTTCTTATGGCATTAATCAAATATTTAATAACTTTAAAAATATAATTGATTGTAATTACAACATTAAACAATTTCTATTTCTTATATTCCCTATAGCATACTCCCCCGATTGCCTAGATTCTTTCAGCATCAATGAGATGCAAAAATCAAATGAAAATAACTTGATATTCTGACATCAGTTTATTGAAAATAAGAGTATTAAACCACTAAACTCTCTTTTATGTGGTTTTGATAATAGTTGAGACAGTTGATTGTTTATACACTCATTACGGCAGTTTATAGAAAACAAAATGAGAGTATCAATCAACTTAGAGACTGAATCTATACCTAGTTTGATTCAGCTTTTTATTAGGTGTCTTGAAAAGATAATCAAAAATTAAGTATCTCACCTATCTATAAGATATTAAGAGAAGACACTCTAGAGTCTGTCTCAGATTTTTATAATTACTATGTAAAGATTAATGGAGATCACATATCTAATGAATCCAAAAATTTGTTATTGAATTCTATGTATGGTACCTCTTCTTCATTATATTGGAGATTGTATACATGGAAATTTATAAATTGGAGTTTCTGTACTCCACATAAAATAAATCTTATACTCAAAAACAGTGAAAGCAAATGTTGGAAGTTTGATGAATTACTAGAGGCCAACTGGGTTCACATGTTCATTGAATGCAGAAATATTGTTCAATACTGGAAAGACTTCAGATATTTTGTAAATGCTTTATGATCTGATAACTGTCATATTTGTAACTCACTAATCCTATCCAATGTTCCTATACCCAATGGAATACCTAAATTACAGATTCAGTTACTCTGGTCAATTCTTGCAATTGCCAGAAAAGTTATTACTTTCAACTGGAAAATTTGATGTTTAAAGATTTTATTAATTTAGCAAAATTTGTTTGTAAAAAAGAACTGCAAACCATTTGTTATAAAACTCATAACATTACTCATAAAAAATAGCATGGCAAAAATTGGAAAACCTTTTGAACAACTGATTATCATGCATGGATGTAAATATTGTAAATAGTTTTGCTATTGTTTTATTGTATTTGTTATATGTACATTTGTGTATGTTTATAATTAAAAAATAAAAATGCTTTTGAAAAAAAAAACACATCAACGTGTTTATTCAATGATATAGAAAAAAAATCACCATGTGCTGGGCCTTGCTACTGCACATCCGGGGATACTGTTTAAAGCAAAGACTTTTTCTAAGATGTTAAAGGGTTTATTGTGGAAAAATGTACAAAAATAGCTCTTATACTCACAAATTTGTACAAATCTGCAGACTATTAATGGGACAATGTTTTCGTGTGCAGATAAAGGCTTTGAATGCTGAGCAAGGATGGGCATGTCTCTGTCTGCTGTGGTGTGGGTGCATAAAACTGTACCAAAAATAGGGATGTATTTTAAACGGTGCTCTTATAAACTTGCTAGTGTATCAATAATTGTAGCATACATTTGCTGAAGGATATAAAGTCTGAAAAATGTTGCCACTGTTTCATGACTTCAGTTCTCAGGGATTGACAGAAAACAAACTTTATGAGATACAGATAAAAAAAAAAAAATATGATGCAAACATCTGGACATTTGAGAAGTCTGCTTCGCTGTTCATTGGAAGCCCAATGTTACAGAACTAGAGTGCCAAAAGTAGGGGGATGCCACTTTTCCAAATGTACAAAGAGGGGCTTTTTATTGAAATGCACGATTATGAAAGAGAACTGTATCCACAAGTTGAACCCGTGTAAATGTCTGGACTTGGACTTGACTGTGTTGAGAAAATAAAAGCTCACTTTTATAGAGTCTGACTTGTTGTTTCATATCGTACCATTGTGTTTCAGATTGTTTTATTGTATTTGTTATATGTACATTTGTGTATGTTTATAATGAAAACAAAATAAAAATGTTTTTGAAAAAAAAAACATCAATGTGTTTATTCAACGATATAGAAAAAAATCACCATGTGCTGGGTCTTGGGCGGGCCTTGCTACTGTGCATCCGGGGGTACTGCTGTAAAACAAAGCCTTTTTCTAAGATGTTAAAGGGTTTATTGTGGGAAAATGTACAAAAATAGCTCTTAAACTCACAAATTTGTACAAATCTGCAGACTATTAATGGGACAATGTTTTCGTGTGCAGATAACGGCTTTGAACGCTGAGCAAGGATGTGCATGTCTCCATTTGCTGTGGTGTGGGTGTATAAAACTGTACCAAAAATAGGGATGTATTTTAAACGGTGCTCTTATAAACATGCTAGTGTATCAATAATTGTTGTAGCATGCATTTGCTGAAGGATATGAAGTCTGAAAAATGTTGCCATTGTTTCGTGACTTCACTTCTTAGGGATTGACAGAAAACAAACTTTATGAGGTACAGATAAAAAATATGATGCGAAAATCTGGACATTTGAGATGTCTGCTTCGCTGTTCATTGGAAGCCCAACGTTACAGAACTAGAGAGCCAAAAGTAAGGGGTTGCCACTTTTCCAAATGTACAAAGAGGGGCTTTTTATTGAAATGCATGATTATGAAAGAGAATTGTATCCACAAGTTGAACCCGAGTAAATGTCTGGACTTGGACTTCACTGAGTTGCGAAAATAAAAGTTCACTTTTATAGAGTCTGACTTGTTGTTTCATATCATACCATTGTGTTTCCAATTGTTTTATTGTATTTATTACATGTACATTTGCGTATGTTTATAATGTAAACAAAATAAAAATGTTTTTGAAAAAAAAAAACATCAACGTGTTTATTCAACGATATAGAAAAAAATCACCATGTGCTGGGTCTTGGGCGGGCCTTGCTACTGCGCATCCGGGAGTACTGTTGCAAAACAAAGCCTTTTTCTAAGACGTTAAAGGGTTTATTGTGGGAAAATGTACAAAAATAGCTCTTATAATCACAAATTTGTACAAATCTGCAGACTATTAATGGGACAATGTTTTTGTGTACAGATAACGGCTTTGAACGCTGAGCAAGGACGTACACGTCTCCATCTGCTGTGGTGTGGGTGTATAAAACTGCACCAAAAATAGGGATGATTTTTAAACGGTGCTCCTATAAACTTGCTAGTGTATCAATAATTGTTGTAGCATGCATTTGCTGAAGGATATGAAGTCTGAAAAATGTTGCCATTGTTTCGTGACTTCACTTCTTAGGGATTGACAGAAAAACTTTATGAGGTACAGATAAAAAATATGATGTGAAAATCTGGACATTTGAGATGTCTGCTTCGCTGTTCATTGGAAGCCCAACGTTACAGAACTAGAGAGCCAAAAGTAGGGGGATGCCACTTTTCCAAATGTACAAAGAGGGGCTTTTTAGAAATGCACAATTATGAAAGAGAACTGTATCCACAAGTTGAACCCATGTAAATGTCTGGACTTGGACTTGACTGTGTTGAGAAAATAAAAGCTCACTTTTATAGAGTCTGACTTGTTGTTTCATATCGTACCATTGTGTTTCCGATTGTTTTATTGTATTTGTTATATGTACATTTGTGTATGTTTATAATGAAAACAAAATAAAAATGTTTTTGAAAAAACATCAACATGTTTATTCAACGATATAGAAAAAAATCACCATGTGCTGGGTCTTGGGCGGGCCTTGCTACTGTGCATCTGGGGGTACTGCTGTAAAACAAAGCCTTTTTCTAAGACATTAAAGGGTTTATTGTGGGAAAATGTACAAAAATAGTTCTTATACTCACAAATTTGTACAAATATGCAGACTATTAATGGGGCAATGTTTTCGTGTGCAGATAATGGCTTTGAATGCTGAGCAAGGACGCGCAAGTCTCCATCTGCTGTGGTGTGGGTGTATAAAACTGTACCAAAAATAGGGATGTATTTTAAACGGTGCTCTTATAAACTTGCTAGTGTATCAATAATTGTTGTAGCATGCATTTGCTGAAGGATATGAGGTCTGAAAAATGTTGCCATTGTTTCGTGACTTCACTTCTTAGGGATTGACAGAAAACAAACTTTATGAGGTACAGATAAAAAAAAAAAGATGATGTGAAAATCTGGCCATTTGAGAGGTCTTCTTCGCTGCTCATTGGAAGCCCAACATTACAGAACTAGAGAGCCAAAAGTAGGGGGGGTGCCACTTTTCTAAATGTACAAAGAGGGGCTTTTTATTGAAATGCACGATTATGAAAGAGAACTGTATCCACAAGTTGAAACCGAGTAAATGTCTGGACTTGGACTTCACTGCGTTGTGAAAATAAAAGCTCACTTTTATAGAGTCTGACTTGCTGTTTCATATCATACCATTGTGTTTCCGATTGTTTTATTGTATTTGTTATATGTACATTTGCGTATGTTTATAATGAAAACAAAATAAAAATGTTTTTGAAAAAAAAAAAACATCAACGTGTTTATTCAACGATATAGAAAAAAAATCACCATGTGCTGGGTCTTGGGTGGGCCTTGCTACTGCGCATCCGGGGATACTGTTGTAAAACAAAGCCTTTTTCTAAGAAGTTAAAGGGTTTATTGTGGGAAAATGTACAAAAATAGCTCTTATACTCACAAATTTGTAAAAATCTGCAGACTATTAATGGGACAATGTTTTTGTGTGCAGATAACGGCTTTGAACGCTGAGCAAGGACGCGCACGTCTCCATCTGCTGTGGTGTGGGTGTATAAAACTGTACCAAAAATAGGGATGTATTTTAAACGGTGCTCTTATAAACTTGCTAGTGTATCAATAATTGTTGTAGCATGCATTTGCTGAAGTATATGAAGTCTGAAAAATGTTGCCATTGTTTCGTGACTTCAGTTCTTAGGGATTGACAGAAAACAAACTTTATGAGTTACAGATAAAAAAATATGATGGGAAAATCTGGACATTTGAGATGGCTGCTTCGCTGTTCATTGGAAGCCCAACGTTACAGAACTAGAGAGCCAAAAGCAGGGGGATGCCACTTTTCCAAATGTACAAAGAGGGGCTTTTTATTGAAATGCACGATTATGAAAGAGAACTGTATCCACAAGTTGAACCCGAGTAAATGTCTGGACTTGGACTTCACTGCCTTGTGAAAATAAAAGCTCACTTTTATATAGTCTGACTTGTTGTTTCATATCATACCATTGTGTTTCCCATTGTTTTATTGTATTTGTTATATGTACATTTGCGTATGTTTATAATGAAAACAAAATAAAAACGTGTGCATTTTCTGTACATTTGCAATGTTTTTCCTGAATTTCTTGCAATGAATTCTACGTGTTCTTACTCATTGTAAGGCAGGAACAAGTAAATATTCATGCACAGTTGGCCAGGGGGCGTGCTCGGGGCAGGTTTTGCTACTGCGCATCCTGCGAGGTACTACACTTGGAGATTACCCCATTGTGTTTCCGATATATATATATATATATATGCGGAAACCTAAGAAATATTTTCTTTGCCCTAATCCACGAGCACGTGCCTCTGTTATATTTCCCCTAAGCACGCAACTAGAAGCAGTACGGACGATCCTATGTAAACAAAAACTGAGATAACCAAACACTGCTACCTAGCGGATTACGGTACCACTCTCATATAATCACTAACGTGTTGATATTGCGCATGAAGGTTTTACAACTTTCTGTAGGGAGTGGGGGTGCTGGTTAGGCTATTGGTTGCCCTGAGGAGTCGTCATTTACATGCGTCAGGAATTACAGGATAGTAGACATCGTGGGCTAAGGGAAGAGTTAAGTTGTATGTGGTAGTTTTATGGAATTTCTGTAGGAGACATGGCTGCAAAAGATTCGAAGCGTGAGACGTTAAGTCATATTTCTCTTTACCCAGATCTTCAGGAAGAGTTTCAGGCAAAAGTGACTAAAATTGCGAAACATGCAAAGGTATGTTATGGGAAGGTAGATATTTCTGACTTTGTTGCTGGGGGGGTCTGCATTCTATATAGAAAAGGAGTATTTTCACAGAATTTGGTCTGTATTCTATATAGAAAAGGAGTATTTTCACAGAATTGTTTCTTCCTGCTGGTAAGGTTACCTTCTGAGTAAGTTTTGTGCATCTGCATAACTTCACTAGTACAGTATGCTAGCCCATCGTACCTCTCACCTGTCAAGATTTTTGGGTTATATTTTTGGTCTGTTACCCATAAAATTTTGCTTTTCTGGTAAATCGTTGAGGATTAAAGTCAGAAAATGACGACATGCATATGTGTTTCAGACTTCATTCCCTTCCGAAAATTCTGTTATTCTATCAACTTTAAGTTTTTAGAGTGCCATTTAAAAATTACCCCTGTTTTGGACCTTTGCTCAGATTTCTTGCACTTGAAGTTTGATATGTAGCCCCTCTTATCATTTGAATGAAGGCGTTGAGCTGTAGCCCTCTTCTGTTTTGAGCGGATTGCTTTGCCTCGTAGAGCTCATGTTTTTGGTCAGTAGACTGTTCATTATTGGTCGTGTGCATTCCATACTTGGTAAAACATTGTATAGTTGTGCAGCTAGAGAAGCCCATTCCAAGGGCCGGTTGTTTGTTAGGATAGACTCAAAAAGGTCATGTTAGTGACTGCATTTAACTGCTTTATTAGTTATTTTTACAGCAGTGATAACCGGCATTGACTTTGTTATTGCCCCCATTAGTCAAAAATTCTCTTATTCCATCCGGTTAGGGGCTGGTTCATAAGTGTGTACTAGGCTAACGGTCCTGGAGCCTATGTAAGCCTAGCCCAAAAAGATTCCCTGGCATCATAATTAGGACACACCAACATGCACAGTAGCCGCTCCCCTCCCCCACCATGGGCCGACATTGTAATTATAATTAGTAAGTATAATTTTATGATTTTTAAGTTGTTCTTAAAGAGATGAGAGTTTAAAAAAAGGTTTCATGGGGAGGTCGCTTTGCATCCCATAAGACTACTAGGCAGGCAGTGGAATTCAAAATTGTGTATGGGAGGCAGTAGTCCCCTTGCTGGATATATGTAGCATACCTCTCAACTGTTCATTTTTTCACCAAATTTCACCAAATGTCCAGTTTTTTTATTCATATTTTTGTTCAGTTCCTCATAAAATGTGTGGTTCTCTGGCAAATCACTGAGGATTTAAGTCACCAAACACATTCAGATTTCATATCCTTCAGAAAATGCATGCCAACACAAATTTGGTTATTCTAGCAATTTAAGTTTATAAGAAATATTTACAATCTGTCCCTATTTTTGGGTCTTTGTCCACCCATTAAAGGCTTTGTCTAGATTTCTTGCTCTAAGTAGTTGAGAGGTATAGTTTGTCAGTAATGCCCAATATTTTTTTACTTAAATCTTCTTGAACTTTTTAGAAAATAAAAAAATATTTAAAAACAACTACCACACTTAACCTGACTGGCATTCCAAAAGGGCAATCAATTATCACTGCCCATACCTGCGTGAACAGTGATTAATATTAGGTCCCACCCATCGCATTCTAAGATTTCTAATCAACACCAATGTTTTTGTGAAACTTTGGTGCGTAGCGATACATAGACTTTGTGCATTACAACTGGGATGGGGTTCAGTATCACCAGTGGCTTTTGAGTCATATAATTATCATGACAGTTAATTACTAGGTCATGTTAGTGACTGCATTTAACTGCTTTATTTGTTAGTTACTTTTACAGCAGTGATAACCGGCAGTGACTTTGTTATTGCCCCCCATTAGTCAAAAATTCTCTTATTCCATCCGGTTAGGGGCTGGTTCATAGGTGTACTAGGCTAACGGTCCTGGAGCCTATGTAAGCCTAGCCCAAAAAGATTCCTTGGCATCATGCTGCCCGACGTTCGTTCCCAGTGCCCCTATTAAGCAGGGCTACTGAAGTGATCCCTGGGGTGAATTTTATATTGCCCATCCACTTGTCAAGATTTCTCTTGAAGAGGGCTAGTGAGGTGCTCTGCTTGACGTGAATGGGAAGTCTGTTCCAGAGCATGGATAGTGTCTGGGTTAGGAACCTGCCCCTCCAGCATGTTCTTTTTATTGTGGTAATGAAGTTGAGGTCCCTGGAGCATGTGGCACAGAGGGATTGGGATTTCTTCAGCTCTCGGTCAGATATGGCTTTGTAGGTCAAGCATAGATCGCCTCTAAGTAGGCAGTATGAAACGGAGTATAGCTGGAGTTTTTTGAATCTATCCTTATAGGCCATGTGTTTAAGGCCCAGAATCCTCTTAGTGAGGTATTGTTTTGGCCTTTCCAGTTGTTGTATGTGTCTAGTGAGGTAAATGCCAAATGGGGCATTGTATTCTATAGTAGGTCTAATGAGGGACGAGTAGAGAGGGATTATTGACCTCTTTTTTTCTTCCTGGATGAGAAACCCTTTGTAATGAGATGTGCCACATAGAAGGACTTTCTGACCACAGTGGCAATGTGGTT